>NW_011494440.1:80236-84690 GCF_000754665.1 Bison bison bison | reverse complement strand
CTAATGACAAACAAGCAACCACTCCTGATTTTGTTACCCAGGGACATCTCTGCATTATTCAGGCACACTGCTCTGCAATTGGAGTCCTGTAACTACTTGACCACACACTCAAATCTGAGAAAGTCTCCAAAAGACTTTTTTGCCTAATAACTATTCTGGTTCCAATGTGAGATAATCTTGATATACTTTCTTCATGAAAATTATGACACTGGTATACATTCATGTGATGAAATTATGAGTTTCCATTAAAATAGGGATAAATAACATTTTTGAGTATTTAATATGAAAAGTAAAGAAATTAGAACAGAATTACACTAGTAGTTAGAGACAGAAGAAGGCTTTAAACTCAACTCTACCTGATTCAAAACCTTGTTCTTGACTACTCTGCCGCTTTGTCTAATTCCAAATGAATAAGAATATATTAATATAATATATTAATAAAAGATTATATAGATATTTCACAATCAAGTGCATACAGACAGGCAATAATCTTATGATAATGGCCTCATTTCTATTCATCCCTGAGTAAACACAAATAAAAACTACCAAGAGATTCAATTGCACACATTCTAGAATAATTAAGGAAAAAAAATATGACAAAACTGTATTGGTGAGGATGTGGAGCAACTGACCTTCATATGCATTGCTGGTGGAATGAACACTGAAAAATTTTTTGGCAATAGCTAACTTCTATGCTGAGTACATCAGGGGAAATGCCAGGCTGGATGAATCAGAAGCTGGAATCAAGATTGCTGAGAGAAATATCAACAACCTCAGATATGCAGATGACACTGTTCTAATGCCAGAAAGTGAAGAGTAACTAAGGCACCTCCTGATGAGGGAAAAAGAGGAGAGTGAAAAAGCTGACTTAAAATTCAACATTCAAGAAACAAAGATCAATGCATTGGTCAAATCACTTTGTGCAAATAGATGGGGAAAAAGTGGAAACAGTGACAGATTTTATTTTCTTGGGTTGCAGATGGTTCAGATGGTGCAGATGGAGACTGAATCCATGAAATTAAAAGACACTTGCTCCTTGGAAGAAAAGCTATAACAAATCTAGACAGCGCATTAAAAAACAGAGATCTCACTTTGCCGACAAAGATCCATAAGTCAAAGCCATGGTTTTTCCAGTAGTCAGGTATGGATGTGAGAGATTGATCACAAAGAAAGCTGAGCACTGAAGATCTGATGCCTTTGAAATGGTGCTGGAAAAGACTCTTGAGAGTCCCTTGAACATCAAGGAGATCAAACCAGTCAATCCTAAAGAAAATCCAAACCTGAATATTCATTGGAAGGACTGGTGCTGAAGCTGAAGCTCTAATACTTTGGCCACCTGATGTGAAGAGCCGATTCATTGGAAAAGACCCTGATGCTGGGAAAGATTGAGGGCAGGAGGAGAAGGGGGTAACAGAGGATGAGATGGTTTGATGGCATCACCGACTCAATGGACATGAGTTTGAACAAGCTCTAGGTGATGGTGAAGGACAGGGAAGCCTGGCATGCTGCAGTCCATGGTGTCGCAAAGAGTCGGACACGACTTAGTGACTGACCAACAACAAAGCTGAACATCTGGATACCCTCTGAATCTAGATGCTTCAAGACTGGTCTATTCCATTCCCAAATACAATCAATTATGCAGTTTAACACTTGTTTCAAAAACTTGAATTTTTTAAGTTTGATTGATATTTTGGAAAATATCAATGAGAATTTCACATTTCCTTTTAGACAGTTTCATCAGCAGGAAACACAAGGCGAAGTAGAAACTGAACCCAGCTGAACCAATCCACACAGGAAAACACAAAACACACTCACATACCTCAAAGATCTACTAGCTATCCAGTTCTCTGGGTGTGTCATCCTACAAGGTTGAATTTCACTATCTCTTTGTATTTGCAAAATTTTCTATATAAATAAATACACACTCAACATCCCAAACATATCTAAATAGCCTGGCTCAAAATGCCAAGCAATGCAAACAAATTAAAAAAAGCCAGTACTATTTACATCTGAGAACTTTTAAAAGAAATTGCCAAATTCTGCAGAAGTGGCCCGTTAGAGTGCTATTAGTTGCTAGCTTGATGACTTCAACTATCACCACAATTTTCAAAACATTCAGTTTCAGGCGAAACTATGCATGAATAAGATGAGAAAGTCACAAAAGAATTTCCAGCATTGATACTAAAGTTAATTGAAGAAGGAGGCTAAAAATTGAGTCAAAAATTATAATTTTGAAAGTCTGCAAACAATGCATGGTGTGGAGAAAAGGGAACCCTCTTACACTGTTGGTGGGAATACAAACTAGTACAGCCACTATGGAGAACAGTGTGGAGATTCCTTAAAAAACTGGGAATAGAACTTCCTTATGACCCAGCAATCCCACTGCTGAGCATACACACCAAGGAAACCAGAATTGAAAGAGACACATGTACCCTAATGATCATTGAAGCACTGTTTACAATAGCCAGGACATGTAAGCAACCTAGATGCCCATGGGCCGATGAACGGATACAGAAGTTGTGGTACATATATACAATGGAATATTACTAAGCTATAAAAAAGAACACATTGCAGTCAGTTCTAATGAGGTGGACGAAACTGCAGTCTATTATATACAGAGTGAAGTAAGTCAGAAAGAGAAACACCAATACAGTATACTAACGCATATATATGGAATTTAGAAAGATGGTAACGATGACCCTATATGCAAGACAGCAAAAGAGACACAGATGTAAAGAACAGACTTTTGGACAATGTGAGAGAAGATGAGGGTGGGATGATTTGAGAGAACAGCATTGAAATGTGTATATTACCATATGTAAGACAGATGACCAGGGCAAGTTTGATGCATGAAGCAGGGCACTCAAAGCCGGTGCTCTGGGACAACCCAGAGGGATGGGGTGGGGAGGGAGGTGGGAGGGGGTTCAGGATAGGGAAACACATGTAGATCTGTGGCTGATTCATGCTGATGTCTGGCAAAAACCAGTAACTAGCCCCCAATTAAAATAAATAAATTTCTTTAAAAAATTATAATTTTGATGAAACAAGCATCCATTACAAATTTTTAAAGATCAATAATCCAAAGGGAAGAAAAAAAAAAAAACACGCTCAAGGATTTGAAGATTGTAAAAGTTCAGCAGCCTCCACCAAAGCAAGGACAATGAGTCACACCCACTTACCTACAACCAGTCACAACTTTCTGTCTGATTTCAGATAACCCTCCTCCCATCCTTTCACAGTGACTCACAAGCTGCCACCCTGTGACACGTACTTCCACAAGCAAACACTGTGTCTTTTTTAAGGCAAAGTGTGACATTTATTATAGTAACCATATGACATATGTAAAATTATACCATTCTTTTACTAGGTTCCTCTATGTATTACTAACAATGTTTTTGAATGTTATGAGAAAAATGGGAGTAAGGGCATAAGTCTTATGGTTTTTTTGTGACATTTTGCATAGTGTAGCAGTTTTTAGGAGTACATATGTCACATTATAATAGATCTGACTATTCAAGATAAATGAGTGGATTTATGGCAGTGGGTGGGGTCTAAGGCCAGGCTCTGAGCTGGACCTGGGCAGGGCTGCAGGAAGCTTGTAGCTGTTGCAGCTAGGTCCTGATTCATCCTAAAAGCATGTTTGAAAAAAAAATAACAATTTTCTTCAAAATATCAAAAATGGAAAAACACTCAATTGCACATCAGTTGTAGAATGAAACAATAAATAGTGGTACATTTATGTAATATTAAACAACAATGGAAAATATTTAATTACTGTTAAGTGTAAACATCTACAGAAACTATGCTGAAGGAAAGAATTCAGACACCAACAACTGTAGACAGATAGATAGACAGATGACAGACAAACTCTGTATGATGCTCAGGGAAAGAAAAAACACAGTCCTGGGTGATAGAAATAGGAATTTTTGAATAACATTGGGGATATTGAGTTGAAGGGGGCATAAATGAGGTTTCTAGTGTACAAAAAAATAATCTGTATCTTAATTCAAATGGTGGTTTCAGAGGGGTGTGTGTGTGTTAGTTGCTTAGTCATGTCTGACTCTTTGCAACCCCATGGACTGTAGCCCGCCAGGCTTCTCTGTCCATGGGATTCTCCAGGCAAGAATACTGGAGTGGATTGCCATTCCCATCTCCAGAGGACCTTCCTGACCCAGGGATCAAACCCTGGTCTCCTGCATTGCAGGCAGATTGTTTATCATTTGAGCTATAGGCAAGTCCCTTCAGAGGGAAAAATTCATCAAGATCTACTTGTTACCTGGGCATTTTATGTGTGTTATACCTCAATAAAAATGTTTATAGGAAAATTTTGCTTAAAAATATTTAGAGAGAATTAAAATACACTGCAACAATGGCATACAAAGTTTGGAGTACAGGTAAAATGATCTAAGGCTTTATATTGTTCAGAGAAAGCTGATGTAACTAATATTAGACTC
>NW_011494440.1:77436-79662 GCF_000754665.1 Bison bison bison | reverse complement strand
GAGGAGCCTGGTAGGCTGCAGTCCATGGCGTCGTGAAGAGTCGGACATGACTGAGCGACTTCACTTTGACTTTTCACTTTCGTGCATTGGAGAGGAAATGGCAACCCCCTCCAGTGTTCTTGCCTGGAGAATCCCAGGGACGGGGGAGCCTGGTGGGCTGCCTTCTATGGGGTCGCACAGAGTCGGACACAACTGAAGCGACTTAGCAGCAGCAGCAGAAAAAGAAGACATATTTTCAGACTGTATAAGCATCCCCAAATTAATTACTCATTGCTTATTAAAAACTTATCTCATGTATAAGAATATGAGTATACTGAAAATAAAAGCATACAAGAGGACTTAACAGACAATAACTAACCAAACATAGTTTATATCACTATGTTAACATGAGATAGAATAGAATTTACAGCCAAAAAAATTGTTAGAGTTTAAAAAAAAAAACAGTTAAAACAGTTTTATTAGCTAAATTTAGTTCGACAGGAAAATATAACTAAACTGAATGCTATACCTAATAACACCTACTCAAAATATATAAAGCAAAATTTTACATAATAAGAATAAATAAGAGAAATTAAAATCTTTGTAAAAATATTCTAATACACCACTCTTAACAATTTTTTAGGAAAATTAATAGAAATTTAGGAAGTAAATAGACTATTTGATGACAGTTTTCTAAAACTTGATGTATTCGGTTCAGTTCAGTTCAGTCACTCAGTCGTGTCTAACTCTTTGCGACCCCATGAACTGCAGCACGCCAGACCTCCCTGTCCATCACCATCTCCTGGAGTTTACCCAAAGTCATGTCCATTGAGTCAGTGGTGCCATCTAACCATCTCATCCTCTGTCGTCCCCTTCTCCTCCTGCCTTCAATCTTTCCCAACATCAGGGTCTTTTCAAATGAGTCAGCTCTTCATATCAGGTGGCCAAAATACTGGAGTTTCAGCTTTAACATCAGTCCTTCCAATGAACACCCAGACCGATTTCCCTTAGGATGGACTTGATGTATTAGATATATGAAAAAATGATATTCAAAAATACACACTTTTCAAGCATATATATAACATGATAGAAACTTAAAAATTTTTCAGTATGGATAAAATGATGGAAATTATGCAGCATGTATTAGTGTCCCAACACTGCTATAACAAGTTACCGTAAATCTAGTGGATTAAAGCAACACAATTTTTTTATCTTATAGTTCTGGGGCTCAGAAGTCCTAAACTAAGGTGCTAGCAGCCTGGAGGCTCTAGGGGAGAATCTTTTTCCTTTTCCAGATACTAGAAGCAGCCTAACTCCCTTAGCTTATGGACCCTTCCATATATCATGCTAACCTTTGCTTCTGTCTATCTCCTCTGTCTCTAACACTTCTGCCTCATTCCTTCCCTTGTAAAACCTTTTGTGATTACAATGGGCCCCTCAAGGTCACCCAGGATAATCTCCCCTTCTCAAGGCCTGTAATTTAATGATATCCAGAAAGTCTTTTCTGCCAGATAAAGTAACATACAGGTTCCAGAGATTAGGACATGGACAACTGGGGGTGCCATTAATTTTTCTACCACTCACAGTATATGCTTCAAATTCAATTAAAATCTATATGCAGGTCAAGAAGCAACCATTAAAACTGGACATGGAACAATGGACTGGTTCCAAATTGGGAAAGGAGTACGGCAAGGCCCTATATTGTCACCCTGCCTGTTTAACTTATATGCAGAGTAGATCATGCAAAAGGCTGGGCTGAATGAAGCACAAGCTGGGATCAAGATTGCTGGGAGAAATATCAATAACCTCAAATATGCAGATGACACCACCCTTATGGCAGAAAGCAAAGAAGAACCAAAGAGCTTCTTGATGAAAGTGAAAGAGGAGAGTGAAAAAGTTGGCTTAAAGCTCAACATTCAGAAAACTAAGATCATGGCATCTGGCCCCATCATTTCATGGCAAATAGATGAGGAAACAATGGAAACAGTGAGAGACTTTATATTTGCGGGGCTCCAAAATCACTGCAGATGGTGATTGCAGCCATGAAATTAAAAGACGCTTGCTCCTTGGAAGAAAAGCTATGACCAGTCTAGATATCATATTGAAATCACTTTGCCAACAAAGGTCCATATAGTAAAAGCTATGGTTTTTCCAGTGGTCATGTACGGATGTGAGAGTTGGACTATAAAGAAAGCTGAGCACTGAAGAATTGATGCTTTTGAACTGTGGTATTAGAGAAGACTCTTG
>NW_011494440.1:73696-77262 GCF_000754665.1 Bison bison bison | reverse complement strand
AACTGACTCACTGGAAAAGACCCTGATGCTGGGAAAGATTGAAGGTGGAAGGAAAAGGGGATGACAGAGGATGAGATGGTTGGATGGCATCACCGACTCAATGGACAAGAGTTTGAGTAAGCTCTGTGAGTTGGTGATGGACAGGGAAACCTGGCATGCTGCAGTCCATGGGGTCACAAAGAGTCAGACACAACTGAGCAACTGAACTGAGCTGAACTGATGCATATGTCTAAACTCATAAAATTGCATAATTAAATATGGGAAGTATTTTTTGTATATCAACTATTTTGACTCACATTGAAACACTTCAAAACTCAACTTGGATGCAACTCCTCTGGAAATTCATTATATCCTCAGTATGAGTTAAATGTTCTTTGTGGAAGTTCCATAATGTAAGATAGTCATTAAGAGTACCAATTCTAGATTTGCTTCTATCTGGGTTTGAATATCACCTTTTTAACTTTTTATCTTTTCTTGAAGTATAGCTGATTTACAACATTCCAGATAAAAATTTAAAATGAAAAAGGTGATATTCAAAACTGGTGCATCAGACAGTAAAGAATCTGCCTGCATTGCAGGAGACCCGGGCTCAATCCCTGGGTCAGGAAGATTCCTCTGGAGAAGGGAATGCCTACTCACTCTAATATTCTTGCCTGGGAAAATCCCATGGACAGAGGAGCCTGGCAAGCTACAGTCCATGGAGTTACAAAGTGTCAGACAAGACTGACGGACTAACACTTTCACTTTCATATATATATATTCTTTTTCAGATTTCTTTCCATTATAGGTTATTACAAGATAGTGAATATAATTCCCTGTGCTGTACAGTACGTTCTTATTGGTTATCTATTTCATATATAGCAGCGTGTATCTTTTAATCCCAAATTCCTAATTTATCCCTCCCCCACCTTTCCCCTTTGGTAACCATAAGTTTCTATGTCAGTGTGTCTATTTCTGTTTTGTTAATAAGTTTATTTGTATCATTTTTTAGATTCCACATCAAAGTGATATCATATGTGATTATCACTTTTTATTCATTGGCTGTATAATTTGAGTAAGCTATTAAACCTCTCCTGAGTTTCCTTTCCTCAACTGTAATGTTGCTACATTTAGAGACAATATATGTGCTTAAGGATTTAAGTGGTCTGATATCAGACAACTTAAGTTTGAAACACAACTCTGTACATTACTCACTTTGCAACCTTGAGCCAGTTACCTCATCTCTCTGGGCCTCAAATTCCTCATCCATAAAATGGGATAATACTTAAATTACATGATTTTTAAGGTAGGTAAATTAATATGTTAAGCACTTAGAATAGAGTCTGACTTATAGCTAGAGCTCTGTAAATATTTGTTCTTAGCATTGCTTTTGGTATTTGTAGAAGCTATACGTAGTAATTCTGGGGTGTGTGATTCTCATCAGAAAAGGAGACAAAAGAAAATGAGCTCTACTTCTGAGGTCTTTCACAGTGGGAGGGAGGGTCATATGTTAAAAGTACTCAGTGTATAAAAAAGTGGTAAAAATGGAGAAGCATCATGATGTGGGAACACTACATGGTAAGAGAGACAAGACGAAGTCTCCAGCAGCTACCATTAAGAGAGAAATGCTGGAATCAGGGCAGACATTAAGAGAAGTGTCAGTGGAACAGAAGATGTAAAACTTCTCCATCTCCCCTAAAAGAATAAAGATCTATGACATTATTCCAAACTTGCAGTCAAATTTATATTTTACTATTGTAGGTATGTTTGTTTGGGTGCTTTTAAAAATATATGGACAGAGAGAAACAGGTCTCAAACCTGCCAGTTTCATTTAGCTTTTCTTTTTTAAAGCCTTTTTGATGTGGGCCATTTTTAAAGTCTTAATTGAATTTGTTACACCATTGCTTTTGTTTTGTGTTTCGATTTTTTGGCTTTGAGGCAGGTAGGATCTTAGCTCCCCAACCAGGGATCGAACTCGCGCCCCATGAATTGGAAGGGGAAGTCTTAACCGCTGGACCGCCAGGGAAGTCTCTGCCATTTAGGTTAACCTGGCAAAATCCTTAGCAGTCCTCAATAAACAGAAACTATTATTACAGTGCTGATCATGACCTATTAAATTTGTTTTTTGACTCTTCTCCCCCACTGTCCTCTGTCACATTCATCTCCGAATGCCCATCAACTAAAGCCTCTTTGTAATGATAGGTGCTTAACCAATACTTGTAGACTGGATTAACTGAAGGGATTGGGAGGATGATGGATGGAGAGATGGACAGACAGAAGAAAGGATGAATGCTGACATTGTTCACATCAGCTTCATGGAGAAACACGCTAGCGTGGTCAGTTTTATAGAAGGCAAAACACAGGCTTAGAGTGAGTGGGTCTTGTATCTCCCCACTCTGGAACTCCCCCTTTGGGTAGCCTCACCAGGGCTTTGTACTCACCAGGAGATAGTGGAATCACTGAAAGCTCAGGGTCTAGAACCAGGTGGCCTGTATTCAAATTCTGACTCCATCCAGAGATATATTCACAGTAGAGTTAGTGACGCGAAGATTCAGGGCCCTTCACTTACAGCCTCTTCCAAGGTCCTGTACCTGTATTTCACATTTGTAAATGTGTATTCTACTTGTGAAAGAGGTTCCCAATCCTATAAAACAGAACTTTCAGATTCCACAAAACCTGGATCTAAAGTTGGCTCCTCCCGTTACCAGCTATGTGATCTGGGCTCCATGTATTTATCTGCTATGTGCCTCCATTTCCCCGTTTGTTAAATGGATTAAAACCGGAAACCTACTTTGTGGGGTTATTTTGAAGATTCAGTGAGTTAATATATGTGAAATACTTAGCGTGATGTCACGCAATAGTATGTGCTCAATGTGTGTTGGCTTCTATAACTCCCTTTTCAGGTTGTCCCTTAACTTCCTGCCTGTCAGGTCCAGGGTAATCTTTCCATTTGCAAATTTAGCCTGTGGCAAGCTCCTCCCTAATCCTTAATCCCTTCCCCTGGACTTGAGCACATTCTCTGCTGTGAGCCTCCTGGGTGGTTTACAATCTGATTTTATCAACCTCTCTTTGATTTCTTAAACCTACTATACTTGTTCATCACTTAAAGCACATGAAAGTTGGTATTTTTTTCCCTTTAGGAGCCATCTGCTTAATGGGTTTTCTGAACAATAACACAGGAAAGACGATAGCATTATCCCGAAAACTTTTGTTATAAACAGCATTTTGAAAACACTCATACAAACTGTGGCCACTAATTATATTCTATCTTGCCCCTGAAATATTGATCTTTTCAGATATATTCAGCCCCATGAATACTGATACCTCTATGTCAACTGTGGAACGGGCTTGGGACATATGGATTTTGCCTGATACATTTGTCTAGAGGGTTTCTCAGGTGGTGCTAGTGGAAAAGAACTTGCTTGCCGATGCAGAAGACATAAGAGACGCAGGTTCGATCCCTGGGTCAGGAAGATCCCAAGAAGGAGGGCATGGCAACCTACTCTAGTATTCTTGCCTGAAGAACCCCATGGACGGAGGAGCCTGGCGGGGTCCGTGGGTCACAAAGAGTCAGACACGACTGAAAC
>NW_011494440.1:72530-73315 GCF_000754665.1 Bison bison bison | reverse complement strand
TGATGCTGGGAAGGATTGAAGGCAGGAGGAGAAGGGGACGACAGAGGATGAGATGGTTAGATGGCATCACCAACTCAATGGACATGAGTTTGAGCAGACTCCAGGAGTTGATGATGAACAGGGAAGTCTGGCGTAGTCAACGGAGTCGCTTGCAAAGAGTTAAACATGACCGAGTGACTGAACAACAATGAATTAATTATTTGACTGCACTGAGTTTTAGTTGAGGCACAGGGGATCCTTGATCTCTGCTAAGGCGTGCGGGGTCTTTAGTTGGGCAAGTGAACTCTTAGTTGTGGCATGTGGGACCTAGTTCCTTGATGAGGGATCGAACCGGGTCCCCTGAAATGGGAGTGTGAAGTCTTAGCCACTGGACCTCCAAGGAACTCCCATGTGACCATCACTTTAAAAATAATAATAATTTTATACTAAAGTAGAGGTAAATATCATTGTGCAGTATCTTTCAAAATTATGTTCAACAGGCAATAATCTGTCTTACATCCCAGGACTTCCCCACATAATAAAGTTACAGTGAAACATCCTGAAGCCCAGTGAAATGGCACTGAGAACTCAGCACAACCCATCTAAGTGTTGTATCTTCACTTATGCCACGATACCCTGAGTTCAGAAAGCAATTTTACCCCACAGTTTCAAATATACTTTTAACCAATATGAATCCCAACACTTTCAACCTGTACTATCCCTTTCCAAACACAGTCTGTATTAGGATTCTCAAAAGAGAAACAGAACCAGTAGGGTGTGTATTGGGGAGAGGGGGCTGGTTGTTG
>NW_011494440.1:70812-71209 GCF_000754665.1 Bison bison bison | reverse complement strand
TTCAAGCTGGTTTTAGAAAAGGCAGAGGAACAAGAGATCAAATTGCCAACACCCGCTGGATCATGGAAAAAGCAAAAGAGTTCCAGAAAAACATCTATTTCTGCTTTATCGACTATGCCAAAGCCTTTGACTGTGTGGATCACAATAAACCGTGGGAAATTCTGAAAGAGATGGGAATACCAGACTACCTGACCTGCCTCTTGAGAAACCTATATGCAGGTCAGGCAGCAACAGTTAGAACTGGACATGGAACAACAGACTGGTTCCAAATAGGAAAAGGAGTACATCAAGTCTGTATACTGTCACCCTGCTTATTTAACTTATATGCAGAGTAGATCATGAGAAATGCTGGACTGGAAGAAACACAAGCTGGAATCAAGATTGCCGGGAGAAATAT
>NW_011494440.1:50661-70712 GCF_000754665.1 Bison bison bison | reverse complement strand
TAAAAAGCAGAGACATTACTTTGCCAACAAAGGTCCGTTTAGTCAAGGCTATGGTTTTTCCTGTGGTCATGTATGGATGTGAGAGTTGGACTGCGAAGAAGGCTGAGCACTGAAGAATTGATGCTTTTGAACTGTGGTGTTGGAGAAGACTCTTGAGGGTCCCTTGGACTGCAAGGAGAGCCAACCAGTCCATTCTGAAGGAGATCAGCCCTGGGTGTTCTTTGGAAGGAATGATTCTAAAGCTGAAACTCCAGTACTTTGGCCACCTCATGCGAAGAGTTGACTCATTGGAAAAGACTTTGAGGCTGGGAGGGATTGGGGGCAGGAGGAGAAGGGGATGACAGAGGATGAGATGGCTGGATGGCATCACTGACTCGATGGACGTGAGTCTGAATGAACTTCAGGAGTTGGTGATGGACAGGGAGGCTTGGTGTGCTGAGATTCATGGGGTCGCAAAGAGTCGGACACGACTGAGCGACTGAACTGAACTGAACTGAATGTCTATTGATTTAAAAATAGCTTCATAGTAAGTCAGAGAAAGAGAAATATGTGATATCCCTTACACACAGAATCTAAAAAGAAATGATACAAATGAACTTACAAAACAGAAACAGACTCACATATTTAGAGAAGGAACTTATGGTTATGGGAGGAAGGGGGAAGAGATAGGGAGTATGGGATTAACGTATACACATTGCTATATTTTAAATGGATAACCAACAGGGGCCTACTGTATAGCACGGGGAACTCTGCTCAGTGTTATGTGGCAGCCTGGATGCGAGGGGAGTTTAGGGGAGAATGGATACGTGTATATGTTGTCGCTTGGCTGTGCACCTGAAATTATAACACTGTTAATCAGCTCTGCTGCTGCTGCTGCTGCTGGTAAGTCGCTTCAGTCGTGTCTGACTCTGTGTGACCCCATAGATGGCATAATCAGCTCTACTCCAGTATAAAATTAAAAGTTTAAATAAAATAAAATAAAAACTAAATTTAGAAAATAAATAAGGCTTCACCATGACATCGAGACTTGTAGTTAACCCAAAACTAGATACTTTGGTCTAGCCAAATTGACATACAAAATAAACCATTAAATTAGCCATGACCTGCACAATACATAAGATACATCATATGTACTGAAGGTTCTAAATATTGTCGTTTCCTATGGCAACCCACTCCAGTATTCTTGCTTGGAAAATTCCATGGACAGAGGAGCCTGGTGGGCTACTAAAGTCCCTGGGGTCCCAAAGAGTCAAACACGACTGAGCAGACACGCACACATTCACACTGGCCAATGGGAGAACACAGAGTCAATAGATGCTCTTAACTCATCAGCTGTCCCTTTTGGAGAGCTGCTTTGTGGGAAATATGCTAGAGGTAGGTCCTCAACGATGAGACTATGCCTTCAAAGGGAGTTAAACCTCAGCAGGGAGTTCTTCCTGGATTTCCGGTGGAAGAGAATGGACACTTTCCAGATTCTTTGGCCCAGATTCTTTTTTGATCTTAGCTAGCAGGTCCCTCTGATGAAATTTGTACAAGCAAGTAAGAGAAGGAGCAGGTGCAAAGAAAATTACATTGTTGAAGAATGTTGAAAGAATGCAGATGTACAAAAAGTTGCAATGTTGAAGAAGGAGGGTCACCGTGACCAGGGTGGGGTGAAATGAAAGCATTGTTCTTGAGTACACAGAATGGAAACAAAGAAGAAAGCATGTGACCACAATAATAGCTGGAGTTACAAGTGAGGAATGACATGAGTAATGTCAAGTTCAGAGGAATGAGTAGGGAAATGCAAGAGTACAATAAGCAGGCAGAGCAATCCACAAAGATATATTCAGAAACTGAGGCATACACCTGGACTTTAAATCTGAATTCTGGCTCTAGAAATATACACAGGCAACTCTCAGAACCCTGATTTTCACCTTCATGCCAGGGAAAGTCTTCCTATACTGCCATCTGTCATGCAAAGGATAGGAACAAATTCCACAATGTCATGACATCATAGGTAAAGGAATAGATTTAACTGAATGAAAACATCACAATGCCAGTGCCATCAAGAGCCAGTTTCCCTCTCATCCTAGGGAGAGAATCTCTCATTCCTGCCAGAGCAATCTCTGGACACTGTTTGGGTTCTGTTCTAATGGAAACAATCCTTCCCATTGTGGGTCTTCCTGTGTGCCTTGTGCTGTAATACAGCAGTAAAAAAGTGGCCACCTCAATGGTGAAATAAGTAGACTCTTCAGTGCTGAGATGTCTGATTTAGGGATGCCAGCTATGTACAGAAATTGTCTAGAGTTAAAATACTACCTGCGCTGGGGACTCTGGGGCAGCTGGGGATCTTGGGCATCTGTAGGACGTATCATTGACCCTGAAGTTAAGAAGGACTCTATAATCACAAACATCTTCAAGTCACCCAGTGTTGTGACCTCAATTTTCCATCATCCGGAGCAGCCCATCTCTAGTTCCCCCCACCATATGATTTTTGGTGGCCCTTGGGGAGACCTTGATCACCTGAGTTTCTGAAGAAAGGATTTGAACATGTCCTGTTGAACTTAATAAGGGGATCAAGTAAATGTGCCCCAGACTGATATCTGAAATCTGCTCCCATAGCTGGATTCTCTGGCTCCAGAGACTATCAGAGCAGTGACTGAAGCTAAGACCATGTAGAGCAGGACAGACAGGCATGAAAGGATAACTAGGGAAAGTTTGGTATATCTTTTGAGGTCCTGGCCATTCTGAGAAACTCTAATAGAAAACGAGGAAGGGTAATCTAATTCCTCTCCCAGACTCTTAACACTCAAGCTGAATGTTGACTTTTTCCATAGAAAAACAAACTTCAGCTCAACAAGGAAAGATCATGAGTGGGGAGGATAAATGTATGATTGACAACATGGATCTGCTTGGCAGCTCTCCACTTCCTTGATCTGCGTATAAAGACTGTGCTGAGCACCTGGGATCCTACTTCTCTAGGACATCACATTCTTTCTCTTTCAGCATGTACTCTCTCCATCTCCTGCTCAGGGCCAGCCCTGCTGCCCTGCTTCTGATTCTTTGCCTGCAGCTGGGGACCACCAAAGCTCAGGAAGACACGTGAGCCAAGACTTTCTCCTCCTTATTAAAAACAAAAAAAATTGGGTGGGGAGGGGGCTCCTCCACTCCTACCCTAGAAATCTGCATATCCGTTCCTGAAAACTTTTTCAACTTCCCAGAACTCTAGTCCCAGGAACTCTTGTGAACCCCACGCCTAGCTCCATTTTCCCCCTCTTAGGGAGTGTCATCAATTTCCCTCACATTTCCACTGGGTGCTTCTAGGTTGCCCATGGAAATAAGGCTCCCAGTGTTCAAATAGGCTGTAAGTAACTGTGGTTGTTATTGTTTAGTTGCTAGGTTGTGTGTGTCTCTTTTGCGACCCCATAGACTGTAGCCCACCAGCCTCCTCTGTCCATGGGATTTCCCAGGCAAGAATACAGAAGTAGATTGCCACTTCCTTCTCCAGGGGATCTTCCCTACCCAGGCACTGAACCTGAGTCTCCTGCATGGAAGGTGATTTCTTTAACTCTGAGCCAAAGCTCTGATCCACATCCTGTCCATAAGTCAATACCTTTGTTCGAATTCTGTTCAGAAAACCCCACCTTCTCGTACCTTCCCTCCTAGAAGAGATGAAGCAGGTCAGAGAGTTCCAACAATAGCTTTAGGAAGCTTTGGGCAGGACTCAGGAAAGGATTAGAGGGTGTGGTCACAGATCCTTGGCCCTGTGGTATGAGACTGCGTTGACCCAGCAACTTAGACATTCTCCCTATTCTCAAGACCAAAGATGAAGACAAGGACCACTTGCCCCCTCAAACCCTGATATCAGGAAGCGCAGGTTTAGAAGCTAGTTCACTGAGGGTCCACGTTTGACAGAAGCAAGAAACTGGGAAAGCAGAATGGAGTAAGTAGGAAATGGAGCTAGGGACTGGGGAGGAATAGAATCACTCAGCAAATCTTGGAAGTTTTCTCTACAGGAAGAGAGTTTGGAATGCTGGATTTCTGGGTTATGATTCTGGTGGTGATCTCTGTAGTGGGACCAGGTGTCCTACCCTGGGAAAAACCACTCAGGATTTTGAGAAGCTGGTATAATGTGGAGGCACCAAGAAACACTGGGTGAGGACAAGTTCAGATATAGATACCACTCTATTCAGCCCTGAGGCATGGCAAGTTGTTGAAATAAACTGTGCTAATTAAGGTGACCACCCAGCCCAGTTTGCTCAAGAATTTCTTGGTTTTAGCACTAGAAAGCCCCTCATCCCAGGCAGTTCCTTGCTTTGGGGCAAACTAAGATGACCAGTGGAAGGAAAGAAGATGCTCAGCTTTAAAACAAAGAATTCAAGTTGCTTTAGTAAGCACACCCAATCTGTACAAAACAACCCCAAATCAAAAGTTCTCAGGAGACTCAGATGCTGAGTGATTGATCCTGCTCTCATCATCTCCTTCATCTGTACCTTCTCTGTTCCCTTGGTCTTGCTGATCGCAAGCCCCGTCTCTCATGAATTGATTTCTGATCTCAGACCCACATCTCTCTTCCCAGAACCAGTCAACAGTTGATGACAATGGACCTGCAGATGCTGCAAATAGACACGAGTGAAGAGGCCACCGTGGTGCTTGAAGTTTCAACAGATCTGAGGGAATGCATGGTGGTAAGTAGAGGCCCACCTTGGAAAAAGTCTGATTCTTAATTACGACTAAGGCTATATCAAGCTCTGACTTCAATATTGCATAATGTAATTGATAACATAATGAACCCCCACCCTCCTGCTCCCAATGCTCATATAGATACTTGAGCCTCAGAATAATCATGGGGGCTCAGGGCAGATGACTACTGTCATTTTACAAATGAAGGGACCCCCCCCAATCCAGAAAGTGTGGGAGGGAGGAGAGAGAAGGCATGGCTAGTGGGAGAAGCACAGCTAAGAAGGAAGAGAGAAAAATGTGTGAGAACTGGGGGAGGATGGGTGAGAGTCCCTCCCCAGGTCCTGGGTATGGCCGTTTGAGATGAAGGACAGGAGCATGGAGAGCCTCAGAAGGAAAACCCACAACCCCATCTGGGAGGTTGAGGCAAGTGGGGAAATGAGATGCGGGGCCAACAACAGTCAGGTTATGAACCCTCCTCCCCAGGAAGACCTGAGCAGAGTCTGCTTTCTGCTCACTCTTCTGCTCTTTGGCTTTGTCTGCTCTTTTGTCAGAAGTTGACTGTTGTTCCAACCTCTCCTCTCTGATAAGGAAAGCACACCCTTCTCCTCCCTTTCTCCCAGTTCAGCAGTGGTGAGAGGGCGGATCTAGACCAGAGGATCTCCAAGGATAACGTGCATTAGGCCTCCTCTTGTCTGACTGCTCTGGGTCCCGTGGAAAGGACCTGTGCAGGTTGAACCCATAGAACTTCCCCTCCCACCCCAGGAAGAGTGTGTCCTTCTCCACCTCACTGACAGTCTCCTCTGGTGTTGTCACGAAAGCACAATCCTCCCTTCCTAGGGGCTTCCTCAATGTTCAGTGGGTAAAGAATCCGCCTGTAATGCAGGAGACACAGGAGATGCGGGTTCCATCCCTGTGTTGGGAAGATCCCCCTGGAGGAGGAAACGGCAACCCACTCCAGTATTCTTGCCTGAAAAATTCCATAGACAGAGGAGCCTGGTAGGCTATAGTTCATGGGGTTGCAGAGAGTCGGACACAACCAAGTGACTGCACGCATGCACTCCCTTGTTAGCTACCTCTGTTCAAGGGCCAAGATCCATGTATCTACCCTATTTCATTCCAGAAAGACATCTCTCAAGAAGCACAGGTACCTTCTGACAGCTTCGGAATTCAAATTAGATTTGAAAGTGTTAGTCTCTCAGTCGTGTCACTCCTTGCGACCCCAGGGACCATAGCCCACCAGACTCCTCTGTCCATGGGATTCTCCGGGCAAGAATGCTGGAGTGGGTTGCCATTCCCTTCTCCAAGGGATCTTTCTGACGCAGGGATCAAACATGGGTCTCCCACATTGCAGGCAGATTCTTTACCATCTGAGCCACCAGAGACTTTAAGGACAGGGACTAAATAGAAAACAAAATTGGGAGTGTGAGGGTTATTATTCATTAAACTGCATTCTAGAAATGGCCCCACACTTATAGGAGAAAGATTCCTGATCATTGAGCAAAGAGTAATACAGCTGTTTTATCTAATTTTTATGTTTACAATCCAATAATATGAACTATGTATAGTAATTAGAGGTGGGAGGGAGAGTGAGTCATAATTTTTCAATTTTGGGTTTGATTTATCAAAAGCACAGATGAAAAAAGAATGTGAAGATGGGCATAAAAGTTTTGTGATAATGGTAATTTCTAGTGGTGATAGATTATGAAAGTCCATTTCCAACCCTGAGAATGTAACAGGTGTAAAAACAACTGTGTTTAATCAACAATTTGACACCTGATATAATTTTTTGCTGCTGTGATTAATAAAACTGTTTTAAGAACAATGCTATTACAATAAAATAAAGTAAACTTTTTAAAACCTAACCAAGTACAAGTCCATGGAATGAATGATACTGCAAATTAGAAAGAATTTGTGTATAACTATAAAATAAATGTGAGCTTTCCAGGTGGTGCTAGCAACAAAGAACCTGCCTGCCAATGCAGGAGACATAAGAGATGAAAGTTCGATCCCTGGGTCAGGAAGATCCCCTGGAGAAGGAAATGGCAACCCACTCCAGCATTCTTGCCTGGAGAATCCCATGGACAGAGGAGCCTGGCGGGTTACAGTCCATGGGGTCACAAAATGTCAGACACAACTGAGCGACTTAGCATGCAAGCATGACATAAATGTATGAGTACACCTTCCTATTTTTAAAACTTTGGAAATAATATAATTTTATAGGTGTGATGTTTCTAGAACCTGATATTGATTTTCTACTAATTATAATGTTTATGTAACTAAATTCTTGATCAATGAGGTATTAAAGATCATAAAGGCAAGTATAGAATAGGTTGGGATTTCCCTGGGGGTCCAATGGCTAAAACTCTGTGCTTCCAAGGCAGGGGACCTGATCAGGGAACTAGATTCCACAGGCTGCAAACAATAGATTCCTTGTGCTGCACCTTAGATTTGATGTAGCCAAATAAATAAATAAATACAAATAAATATTTTTAAAATGGAATAGATTATATCCTCAAACATGTGTTTGAATATAAACACCATATAATAATGTAATGTTGAAGAAAACATAGGGTTAACCAAGTGCTTAAACATTTGTGGTCTGGACCATTTTGCTGGTCTTGGAACTCTTACCAGAAAATTGCTCTAAATTTGTAAATAAAATGCACTGATTACAAAGGAAAACAGACATAATAAAGAAAAATGATAAAATTATTTAAAAAGTAAACTTGTGATATAGCTATATATGTGTGTTTCTTTATGGGCACACTAGCTGAAAGGCAATATACTTAAATATAAACAAGTTACATTTTATTTTCTAGAGATTATATTATACGGTGGCTGTCATCGTGAAGCTTGTGTAACAACCTTAAACTATACACTATATTTGGCAACAAATCACAGCTTGTTTTGCTGGACATCCAAGGGACTAGGAATTTTTTGTTTTGATTATTCAAGTAGTGAAAATCCTGATTCATAAAGACTGTTGTTGCTCACTTCATAAGTCATGTCCGACTCTTTGCAACCACATGAACTGCAGCATGCCAGTCTTCCCTGTCCTTCACTATCTCCCAGAGTTTACTCAGACTCACATCCATTGAGCTGGTGATGATATCTAAAGGTCTCATCCTATGCCTCCACCTTCTCCTCCTGCCATTGATCTTTCCCGAATCAGGGTCATTTCCATTGAGTCAGTTCTTCGCATCAGGTGGCCAAAGTACCGGAGCTTCAGCTTCACCATCAGTCCTTTCAACGAATATTCAGGGCTGACTTCCTTTAGGACTGACTGGTCCAACTCTCATGTCCATACGTGACTACTGGAAAAACAACAGCTTTAACTATACGGACGTTGGTTGGCAAAGTGATGTCTCTGCTTTTTAATAATTTGTTTAGGTTTGTCATAGCTTTTCTTTCAAGGAGCAAGCATCTTTTAATTTCATGGCTGCAGTCATCATCCTTAGTGATTTTACAGCCCAAGAAAGTAAAATTTGTCACCGTTTGCACTTTTTCCTCTTCTTTTTGAATGAAGTGACAGGACTGGATGACATTTTGTTGTTGTGTTGTTGGTCACTCAGTCATGTCCAAGTCTTTGTGTCCCCATGGACTGCAGCTTGCTAGGCCTCCCTTGTCCTTCACCATTTCCCAGAATTTGTTCAAATTCATGTCCACTGAATTGGTGATGCCATCCAACCATCTCATCCTCTGTTGTCCCCTTCTTCTCCTGTTTCAATTTTTCCCAGCATCAGCTTCTTTTCTAATGAGTCAGATCTTCACATCAGGTGGCCAAAGTACTAGAGCTTCAGCTTCAGCATCAGTCCTTCCAATGAATATTCAGGATTGATTTCCTTTAGGATTGACTGGTTTGATCTCCTTGCAGTCCAAGGGACTCTCAAGAGTCTTCTTCAACACTCCAGTTTAAAAGCATCAATTCTTCAGTGCTCAGCCTTGTTTATGGTCCAACTCTTATAACTACTGGAAAAATCATAGCTTTGACTATATGGACCTTTATCATCAAAGTAATGTCTCTGCTTTTCAATATGCTGTCTAGGTTTGTCATAGCTTTCCTTCCAAGGAGCAAGCATCTTTTAATTTCATGACTGCAGTCACCATCTGCAATGATTCTGGAACCCCAGACAATAAAGTCTTTCACTGTTTCCATTGTTTCCCAGCCCGGCATTTCGCATGATGTAGCTAAATATGTTAAATAAGCAGAGTGGTAATATAAAGCCTTAACGTACTCCTCTCCCAATTTTGAACAAGTTTGTTGTTCCATGTTCAGTTCTAAATGTTGCTTCTTGTCTCTCAGGAGACAGGTAAAATGATCTGGTATTTCCATCTCTGAGAATTTTCCACAGTTGTTTTGATCCACAGTCAAAGGCTTTTGTGTAGTCAATGAAGCAGAAGTAGACGTTTTCCCGGAATTCCCTTGCTTTTCTATGATACAACAAATGGTAGCAATTTGATGTCTGGCTCTTCTGCCTTTTCTAAACAAAGCTTGTACATATGGAATTTCTCAGTTCACATACTACTGAAGCCCAGCTTGAAGGATTTTGCATATTACTTTGCTAGCATATGAAATGACTGCAATTGTACTATAGTTTGAACATTCTTTTGAATTGCCTATTTTTAGGATTGGAATGAAAACTCTTTTCCAGTCCTGTGGCCACTGTAGAGTTTTCCAAAGTTGCTGACATAATGAGTGCGGCACTTGAACAGCATCGTCTTTTAGGATTTTAAATGGATCTGCTGGAATTTCATCACTTCCACTAGCTTTGTTCACTCTAATAATTCCTAAGGCCTGCTTGACTTCACCCTCCAGGATATCCGTCTCTAGGTGAGTGACCATGCTATCATGGTTATCAAGTTATTAAGACCTTTTTGTACAGTTCTTCTCTGTATTCTTGCCACCTCTTATTAATCTCTTCTGCTTCTGTTAGTACTTACCATTTCTGTCCTTTATCATGTCCATCCTTGCATGAAATACTCCCTTGATATGTCCAATTTCTTGATGAGATCTCGTGTCTTTCCTAATCTGTTGTTTTCCTCTATTTCTTTACATTGTTCACTTAAGAAGCCCTTCTTATTGTTCCTTGTTATTCTCTGGAACTCTGCATTCAGTTGGGCATATCTTTCTCTTTCTCCTTTGCCTTTTGCTTCTCTTATTTTCTTAGCTATTTGTAAAGCATCCTCAGACAGCCATGATACATTCTTGCATTTCTTTTGCTTATGGATGGTTTTTGTCATCACCTCCTGTAAAATGTTATGAACCTCTGTCCATAGTTTTTCAGGCACTCTGCTATCATATTTAATCCCATAAATCTATTCATCACCTCCACTGTATAATCATAAG
The DNA here is from genome assembly GCF_000754665.1 of Bison bison bison. Classification (NCBI taxonomy): domain Eukaryota; kingdom Metazoa; phylum Chordata; class Mammalia; order Artiodactyla; family Bovidae; genus Bison; species Bison bison. The sequence goes on along the minus strand of NW_011494440.1, from coordinate 60,700 downwards.
GGGTTTCATTTAGGTCATACCTGAATTGTCTCTTGTTTCTCCCTACTTTCTTCAATTCAAGCCTGAATTTTGCAACAGGGAGCTCATGATCTGAGCTAGAGTCAGCTCTAGGTCTTGTTTTTGCTAACTATATAGAGCTTCTCCATCTTCAGCTGCAAAGCTTATAATCAATCTGATTTCAGTATTGACCATCTGATGATGTCTATGTGTAGAGTTGTCTCTTGTGTTGTTGGAAAAGGGTGTTTGTTATGACCAGTGTATTCTATCTTTGCCCTGCTTCATTTTGTACTCCAAGGCCAAGCTTGCCTATTACTCCAGATAACCCTTGACTTTCTACTCTTGCATTCCAATCCCCTATTATGAAAAGTACATAACTTTTGGTGTTAGATCTAGAAGGTCTTGTAGGTCTTCATACTTCAGCTTCTTTGGCTTTAGTGGCTAGGACATAGACTTGAATTACTGTGATGTTGAATAATTTGCCTTGAAAATGAAGTGAGATCATTCTTTGTTTTTGAGATTGCACCCAGCACTGAATTTCAGACTCTTTTGTTGCCTCTGAGGTCTATTCCATTTCTTCTAAGGTATTCTTGCCCATAGTAGTAGATATAATGGTCATCTGAATTAAATTCACTCATTCCTATCTATCTTAGTTCACTGATTTCTAAGATGTCAAAGTTCACTCAGGCCATCTCCTGCTTGATCATGTCTAATTTGCCTTGATTCATGAACCTAACATTCCAGGTTCCTATGCAGTGAAGTTCTTGAGAGCATCAGATTTACTTTCACCACGAGACACGTCTACAACTGAGTGTCATTTCTTCTTTGGTCCAGCCTCTTCATTCTTTCTGGAGCTATTTCTCTGCTCTTCCCCAGTAGCATATTGGACATCATCCGACCTTGGGGGCTCAACTTCTGGTGCCGTATCATTTTGCCTTTTCACAATATTCATGGGGTTCTCAAAGCAAGTATACTGGAGTGGATTGCCATTCCCTTCTCCAGTGGACCACGTTTTGTCGGAACTCTGCACTATGACCCATCCATTTTGGGTGGCCCTGTACAGTGTGGTTCATAGCTTCATTGAGTTACACAAGACTCTTTGCCGTGACAATGCTGTGATCTGTGAAGGGGGATAGATGAAGATATATTGTTGTAAATGTAATAAAAACTAAACAAGGTGAGGGTAGATTTCTCTATAGAAACACCAGGATGTCCAAGTATTCTGAGTAAAATTCCAAGGGGGAGAACATTTGAATTCACTGTTTGGGGCTGACAGGCCATTCAGCACAGAGCTGCCAGTTACCTGGAGAAGTTGCAGGAAATGCGCTGATGGCCCCAGCCGTGACCATGCATGTCAGTCTGATAGAGCACAAAGGTAGTGATGAGAAACAATATTTCAAGACCTCTAATATTATAATGTAGTACAAACATATCTATGTCTCTCTTCTTGATAAGATCACGCATACTGCTAATACCACCATGGATTACTGATGACCTTTGTAACAGAAGTGCTGTTTCAATGAGAGTCTAGTAAAAATAAAGATAAAACTTCTTTCCACCTGAATACACAGACTCACTGAATACTATCTGCAGACCTTTCTGGGTTTATGGACCCCAGAATAAAACTCCCGTGCTGAACACTAACTAGACAGAAGGTTCTTGACTCCACTGAAACTTATATATGCTGTACTCTGGGATCTTCATTCTTTTAGCTTCTTCTTAATTTTGGCTGTGCTGGGTCTTCCTTGTGTGGCTTTTCTCTAGTTGGCAGTGAGCAGGGGCTCACTGTTGCAGGGAAAGGGCTTCTTGTTGCAGTGAATTCTCTTGTTGGGGAGAATGGGCTGTAGAGCCGCAGGCTCAATAGCTGTGCTGCATGGGCTTAGTTTGCCCTGTGGGATGTGGGATCTTCCTGGCCCAGAGTCAGAACCCATGTATTCTGCATTAGCAGGCGAATTCTTTACCAATGAGCCACCAAGGAAGCCCGTATACTCCGGGATCTTAAGTTGTAAAGTGCTCTTGATTTGAAAAAGAAAAGGAAAACTAACTTCAAGATCTCAATCTCATTTGGAACCCATTGGTAGCAGCCAGGGTTGGTGAGTAAAACTGCTTTTGCCTCACAACTGAGGAAAACAAGAGTGAGACACAGCACCCTAATTATGAAAGGTCACTAATTACCAAAAGTCACAGAGTTTTAGAGGAACACAGCTGGGGCTCAGCCACAATCTGGCAACAGGGCCTGGCATTGACTTCCACACACAAGCAGCCAGGCTCTGGTCACAGCCCAATTCCAGACAGCCTTGACTAGGGAAGCAAGGCAAGCCTGCTCCCCAGATGACCAAATGCCCCAAGATGACTGATCCCAGCCCTGTGGACTCACTTACCTCTTTCCTCCCAAGCCCTAGACCCACGCTGCTAAAGCAGGAACTTGAGGACATGAGGACAGAAGACCTTCTGACCTAGACGACGCCGTATGGTTCACTCCTCCTGCCTCTGACCCACACCCACCCCTGCTTTTCAGTCACCAAGTAGATCTTCCTCCTCCCCTTCCACCCTTTCTTGTCTTTCACTTTTCCATCCTCAAGCTAACACTGGGTCCTCTCTCCCCAGGTTAAAGCTTATCTTCTAAGCAACATTCCGATTGAAGGCAATTTTAATTATAAATTCACCTCCTGCCTCTGTAACAATTACCCAAGGAGATTCTTCTGGGATTTGCAAACCAACAGTAAGTACAGGAGATGACCAAGGGAAGAACTATCCTCCAGGGACAGAAAAAAAACACAAGAGAAGCATGGCTCCAGACCTGGATCAGAACCTCCATGAGGAAGGGCAGAGAGGAAGGGAGGGAAGAAGAGGAGGAGAGAATGTGGGGACTCTGCCCAATTTGAAAGGTGAAAGGTTTGGGAGAAAAGTTAATAAGGGACCTATATTTGTAAATGATATGCAGAAACTGAATCCCAGTGGGGAAATTCCTGGGGATGGCAGAAAAGTCTAGGCATTGGGGTTGGAGTGTTATCAGAGATGACCTTTGTCCTGCCTTGTCTCTTTCAGGTACTGTAAGAATAACAGCAGTGGTTGATGTTATTCGTGAACTAGGTATCTGCCCGGATGACTGGGCAGTGATACCTATTAAAGCAAATCGCTTTTCTATCACTAAGAGCCTACCATAGTCTGATCTAAATGGAAGCCTTTGTCTCTGCACATCCCAACCCTGCCAGCAGGGGATTTCCTCCAAGGAAAGCTGGTTGGGGTCAACTAGCTAACTTTAGTCTTGAAAATAAACTTCTCACAAGCTTCTCTGACTTCTGCTGTGTCTTTCCTACAAAATCTACCCCAAAGGAATCTCAGAACAGCTAGAATTTTTAGGGTTTTGCTCTTTCAAAAGACCTTTACTGAGGAGAGTTTTTGGGCTTTCCCTGTCCATGAAATACTCTGGCCACCTGATGCAAAGAGCTGACTCATTGGAAAAGACCCTGATGCTGGGAAAGACTGAAGGCAGGAGAAGGGAATGACAGAGGATGAGATGGTTGGATGACATCACCAACTCAATGGAAATGAGTTTGAATAAACTTTGGGAGTTGGTGATGGGGTTGCAAAGAGTTGGACACGACTGAGCGACTGAACTGAACTGAACTGAACTGTCCATGAAAGAGAAGATGAAAGAGAGAGGGGCCATTCTCATAGAAAGGGAAAGTGGTGGCCCTAAAACTCATAGCAAGTGATGGGCAGAATGTGGACAGGAACCTCAAGACCCCCTGTTCCCTGGCCCTCCTACATCCTACTGCTCCACACACCCTCCTCCCCCCAAGAACTGCTTCAGATCCCAGGAGATGGGAGTCACCTTGCCTCTAGCAGAGTCAGGGGCAGAATCTATGGACCCCGGGATAAACAATAGCATTCTGTTCTAGTCAGTTGCTTCTTTTCAGACAGTGAAAGATGGTGGACTAAAGCATGTCTACTAGACACTGGGCTGCACAAGAAGCATAATATGCTGAAAGGCAGAGGGCACCCTGAGGGGCTCCACTGAAGAGGGTGAGTGAGTCCTTCCTGAGAGAAAGGGAATATGAGCCTTCTCTCATATTGTGTCTCGAATATGTGTCGGGGCACACAGTGGGCAGAGGACATTGTGGCTGATGGAATAGCAGGTGCCAAGAGGCCAGAGCATGAAACAGCAGCAAGATCAGGGCCAGTAATCACTTTAACATTAGGCAGGATTAAGAGCAAGTCAGGAAGGCTAGAAAGGGGGCCAACAAGGAGACAGGAACAAAATCGCTGCATCTGGACAAGAAGGCAGGACCATAAGTGAGTATCAGAATCCAGGGCAAGGAAACACAATTATTGGGAAAGATCACTTGATATACGAATTAGAATAGTACAGTGATTTCATGCTTAAGATGTATCAAAAAAGCACTGAAGATTTTTATTTACATGCTTTACCACATGCCTTATTAAAAAATAACCTCAAGCTACATGCACATGTATACACACACATACACCCACACACATACATAGGAGTATTATTCTGTCACGGGGAAGAATGAAATCCTGCCATTTGCAACAACATGGGTGAAACTTGAGGACATTATGCTAAGTGAAATAAGCCACACAAAGAAAGAAAAATACTGTATATCACTCATATGCAAAATCTAAAAATGCTGAACTCAGGAAGTTGGGACAGAAAGCAAAGTAAGATGATCCTGGACTCGCCTCCTCCCAGGGACACACCAAATGACAGCTACATATACAGAAGCCCTCTCTGAGAATGACCTGGAGACTAGCAGAAAAGGTTTTCCACAGCTAAAGATAGGAAGGAAAAGCCACATGGAGAAGGATAGGAGGAACAGAAGTGCAGTCTGGTTGGGACCAGTCCTGGAGGTCTAACCCATCGGTGGGAAGGATATCACAGCCTGGGAGTCTTACCTGAGGGCTCTGAACACACCAAGGCCCCCCAGCCCAGGAGACCTGCACCAGGAAGGCAAGCTCCCATACGATCTGGCTTTGAAAGCCAGGGAGCTTGACACCCGGGAAAGCCAGAGGGCTGTGGGAATCTGAGACACTACTCTTCAAAACTCACCAAAATTCATTCCCTTGGAGTGTCAGCACCAAGCCAGATGTTTCAAAATCTCTTACCTTGAGGAGACTCGTTGACTAATTTTCAGGTGCCAGAGCAGCAGGGATCATGGAACTTCCAGGGGTATAGAGAGGCTGGCAGGTGCCACTTTGATGGCAGTTTTCTTATAGCTCACCGTCTACTTAGCTGGTCCAGCACTAATGGGCACCACTTCTGACTCTTGCCATTTAACTTACTCGCACTGCTTGTCCCACCCCAGGTTCACCTGTGGACCCAACACATCTGGCAATCTTCCAAAGCAGCACCCCAACCCTGCCAGCCCCAACAGACATCCTCAGCCAGCAGCGAAGCCCCACCAAACCTGACAGCCATTTGGGAGCTACACCAGAGCCCCTCCAAAGCAACCTGCCACCCTCCCAGTTCCAGCAGACACCATCAGCCAGCACTGGAGGCCCTCCAGAGTAGACCACTACTCCCCCCATACCTAGTGACTGGGCTAAGTTGGCACCAGACTCCCTCCAATGTGGCCTCACACTCCACTAGTCCCAGCAGGCATTTCTGACCAACACCAGAGTCCCTCCAAAGCAGGCCACTGTTTCATCTTATCCAGTGGATACCCTCAGTTAGCAAAACAGAGCCCCTTCAAAGCAGACCCCTGGCAGCACCATCTGAAAGCAGCTTCGATCCCAGGGGCCGGCTGCACACAGCACAGCACCAACAATAACTGGTGCCAAGCCTTAGAGGCCGCCGCAACACGGCCAGTCCTTCACACTAGCACATCTTCGGTAAGCATGGCCCAGCCACAACATGAAGACAGGCAGTAGATCTAAATCATACCAAGCATCTTCTCTGATTAGAGACACAAAGAATTCGAAAAAGAAGAACAAAGAAATCCCAGAGTCAGCAGAAGAAAGGAAATAATAAAGATCAGAGAGAAAATATATAAAACAGAGGTTTCAAAAACAATAGGAGAAGAATCGAACACCACGATCAAGTTGGATTTATTCCAAGTTTACAAGGATGGTTCAACATTTGCAAATCAATTAATGGGATACACTATGTTAACATATATTACTGAAAGGAAGGAAAAATCACATAATCACTTCAATAGACACAAAAAAAGTGTTCAGCAATATTCAACATATATTCATGGTTAAAATAAAAAAAAAGCCTTATCAAAGTGGGTATGAAGAGAACATATCTCAACATAATGAAGGCCATTTATAACAAACCCATACCCAACATCATACAAAATAGTGAAAAGCTGAAAGACTTTTCTCTAAAAACAAGAACAAGACAAGGATGTCCACCTCTCCACTTTTATTTAACATGATATTGGAAATCCTAACCACAGCATTCAGACAAGAAAAATAAGAGGCATCCAAATTGAAAATGAAGAAGTAAAACAGTTAGTGTTTACAGACTTGATACTGCATGTAAACACCCAAAAATCTACTAAAACTAATACATGAATTCAGCAAAGTTACAGTGTGTAAAATTAATATTCAGAAATCTATAGTGTTTCTATACACTAACAATGATCTGTTAGAAAGAAATTTTTAAAATAATCCCATTGACAATTGCATCTAAAGAGAATAAAATACCTAGGAATAAACTTAACCAGGGAGGTGAAAGATCCATAAAACAGTGATGAAAGTAACCGAAGATGACACAAATAAAAGATATACTTGTCTTATAAACTGGAAGAATTACTACTACTAAAATGTTGATATGACCCAAAACAATCCAGAGATTAAATGCAGTCCCTATCAACATACCAGGGCACTTTTCATGAAACTAGAAAAAAATAATCTTAAAATTTGTATGGAACCACAAAAGATCCCAAATAGCCAAAGTCATCTTGAGAAAGAAGAACAAAACTGAAGATATCATGATCACTGATTACAAGCTGCACTCCTGATAAAAAGGAAACAAAAGACACACAGATCAAGGGAAGAGATTAGAGAACCTATAAATAAAACCACTCTTCTGTAGTCAGTTAATCTACAACAAAGGAGGCAAAAATATAAAATGGAGTGGACAGCTTCCTCCATAAATATTTCTGGGAAAACGGGACAGCTACTTGCAAAAGAATCAGACTAGACCATTTTCTTATATATGAAATAAACTCAAAATGGCTTAAGGACCTAATGTAAGACCTGAAACCATAAAACTCCCAGAAGAAAACATAAGCACAATGGTCTTTGACATCCGTCTTGGTTTTTTTTTTTTTTGGATGTGTTTGCTCAGGCAAGAGATATAAAAGCAAAAATAAACAAATAGGATTACCTCAAACTAAAAACGTCTTACACAACAAAGGAAACCACAACAGAATGAAAAGGCAAACTACTGAATGAAAGAAGATATTTCCACATGGTATTTCCAATGGGGTCAATATTCCAGCCAAATTTTGTAGAAAAAACATATAATTCACTATAAAAGGATCTAATTTGAAAAACAGCCACAGTACCTGCATAGACATTTCTCCCAAGAAGACATGGAACACCTACCATGAAAAGATTCTCAACAGCACTAATTTCCTGGGAAATGCAAATTTAAAACACAGTAAGATATCACCTCGTATCTGTCAGAATGATCATCATCAAAAAAACAACAAATATTATGTGTTGGAAAGGGTATGGAGAAAAGTTAACAGTCAAGCACTATTGGTAAAAATGTAGACTGGTGCACCGAATGGCACCAACCTACATTTAAATCTACCAATCTATACCAATCTCACTGGTGCAACCAAAATGGAAGACAGTATGCAGGTACCTCAAAAAAATTAATATAACAAACCATCATATGATTCAGCAAGTCCATTTTCAGATAACTACCCAGAGAAAGTAAAAACACTAATTTGAAAATATGCATGCAGCCCTATGTCCATTGGGCATGCTAAGTCTCTTCAGTCATGGCTGATTCTTTGTGATCCTATGGACTGTAGCCCGCCAGGCTCCTCCGTCCATGGAATTCTCTAGGCAAGAATACTGGAGTGAATTGCCATGCCCTCCTCCAGGGGATCTTCCCGATCCAGGGATCAAATCCATATGTCCTGCTTTGGCAGGTGGGTTCTTTACCACTAGAGCCACCTGGGAAGCAAAATGTCCATTGTGGCATTTATAATAGCCAAGATATAGAAGCAACCTTGTTACTGTCGTTCAGTTGCTAGGCCATGTCCACCTCTGCAACCCCATGGACTGCAGCACACCAGGCTTCCCTGTCCTTCACCATTTCTCAGAGTTTGCTCAAACTCATGTCCTTTGAGTCTGTGATACCATTCAACCATCTCATCCCCTATTGCTTACTTCTCCTCCTGCCCTAAATCTTTCCAGTATCAGGGTCTTTTCCAATGGGTCAGCTCTTCACATTAGGTGGCCAAAATTTTGGAGCTTCAGCTTTAGCATCAGTCCTTCCAGTGAATATTCAGGGTTGATTTCCTTTAGGATTAACTGGTTTGATCTTGCTGTCCAAGGGTCTCTCCAGAACCACAATTCAAAGGTATCAATTTTTTTCATCCTCAGTCTTCTTTATGGTCCAGCTCTCACGTCAAAACGTGACTACTGGCAAAACCAATGTTTTGATTCTACGGATAGTTACAGTAACTAGATAACTTTGGAATCAATCCTCACTAGGTAAGACTAAAGACTGAATATAATATTTCTTAATATTTATTGATTTATATGGTTGAACCAGGTCTTATTTGAAGCACATGGGATCTTCAGTCTTCATTGAAGCACATGAGAACTTTAGTTGTGGCATGAAAACTCCTACTTTTGGCATGTGGGAACCGATTCCCCAGGCAGGGATCAAATACAGGGCCCCTGCATGGGGATCACATAAACACAGAACCACCAGGGAAGTCTCAGCACTGAATATTCTTGAGAGAAGAAATTTAGGTAACTTATCCCCTGGCTAGAGCATAACTGGCTTTCAATGAATGACAATTTAAGCAACAAAAAAAAGTAAATGAATAAATGAGTAAATATATTAATGAATTAAGAAGTGGACAGAGTTTTGAGAGAAGATCTACACATGAATCAGTAAGAAGAGGCATTAGATACAGTTTTCAAGACCACATTTATGTATCTAGTGAGATATATCTATTGAGATTACCTTAGCACAGATGTCAGGCTTTTTAGATATTTAAGTTTCTAGACTTAAATATCGGAGAAGGCAATGGCACCCCACTCCAGTACTCTTGCCTGGAAAATCCCATGGATGGAGGAGCCTGGAAGGCTGCTGTCCATGGGGTCGCTGAGGGTTGGACACGACAGAGCGACTTCACTTTCATTTTTCACTTTCATGCATTGGAGAAGGAAATAGAAACCCACTCCAGTATTTTTGCCTGGAGAATCCCAGGGACAGAGGAGCCTGGTGGGCTGCCATCTATAGGGTTGCACAGAGTCGGACACAACTGAAGTGACTTAGCAGCAGCAGACTTAAATATTGTTTAAATTTTTATTGCTGACCTAAGAAATTCTCACAAATGCAGTGACTTTAAATAACACAATATACTATCTTATAGTTAGACTGAACCCATCTCACTGCACTAAAATCAAGGCATCAGGAGGATGGTGTTCCTGTTAGAGGACCTAGAGAAAAATCGTTCCCTAACTCATTTTAATTGTCAGAATTTACATAGCTGCCTACATCTCAGAACAACATCTAACCACAAAGACAAAAATTAGAACTTGAAGCAAAGCATTGAACTGCTCTACATAGCACTGAACTGGACCATAAAGAAAGCTGAGTGCCGAAGAATTGATGCTTTTGAACTGTGATGTTGGAAAAGACTCTTGAGAGTCCCTTTGACTGAAAGGAGATCAAACCAGTCCATCCTAAAGGAAATCAGCCCTGAATATTCATTGGAAAGACTGATACTGAAGCTGAAACTTCAATACTTTGGCTACCTGATGTAAAGAACTGACTCATTGGAAAAGACCTTGATGCTGGGAAAGACTGAAGGCAGGA
>NW_011494440.1:50374-50561 GCF_000754665.1 Bison bison bison | reverse complement strand
GGGCTGCAGTCCATGGGGATGCAAAGAGTTGGACACAACTGAGCAACTGAATTGAACTGAACTAATCTCCCCTTACCCTCCCTCACCACAGCCAAAACTAGTTCTCAGCTTTTAAGGGCTCATGTACATAAATGGGGCCCACAGAGGTAATCCAGAATAATCTCCCCACCCCAAGTTTGAATATCTT
>NW_011494440.1:47846-50274 GCF_000754665.1 Bison bison bison | reverse complement strand
CACAGAAGTGAAGTTAGAACCATATGACTTGTCCCAAAGAATCTCTATACTTTTTTATCACTGTAGCTTCTATTCCCATGCAAATCAACTGTTTCATCATACGTGATAGGATTATTAGCACTTTTACATGAACTATCGTTGACCTCTCTTTGCCCTTGACCTCTGCCATTGTATACATAACTCTATTTTTGCTTTAATTATTAGAAACTTTGCCCTTGTTTTAGAAATCTAGATTGAGAAATGCATGTCTCTGAGTTTCCCCCACAGTGTGCTTCCCTGCCATAGGAGATCTGCTGATTGACATGAGTTTGCTTTGTGTAGCTTACTTTGCCACTAACAGATTCATAATATGTAAATGACTTCAAAAGCTTTGGCACATTCACTTTTATTTTGTTCCAAATTGGAGGCTATGTCTGTCTTTTAAAAACAAAGACAAAGGAGGAAATTGACTGTTCTTCCAGTTGACCAAAATAAACAATGAAATTTACATTCCGAATCATGGATGCCAGCTCAATAGGTTTTCATACTTTGAGAAAAAAGTCAAGGCCCTTAAAATGTTCCTAAACATAATATATACTGAATAAACGTTTTGGTTTAATTATATGAATTAAGATGTACAGATGGATACCCAGTGGATAACTGAATTTTTAAAAAAATGATAGTTCTGCTTCCAAATTGTAATAGCTGGTTTTGGCCTATGTTTTCATTTTGCTTCCTAAACCTTCTAGCCAGAAATTCTCCACTTCAGGAGAAAGTTTATTGAGTAGATGCAATAGGAATAATTTATGAAGGAAATTTGATTTTTGAGAGTCATTCTTTTGGCAAAATGCACTTACCCATTTTGGAATAACAACATGTAATAGCATTTGGAGGTGGGGAGGCCTATAGAGAACAAGTAACTGAGTAGTCTGGGAAGAACAAAAGCCAATGTTAAAATGTAAAAAAAAAAAAAGAAAGAAAGAAAGAAAATAAGTAAAATCTTAAATATGAGAAAGAATCTTTTTCTAAATCCAAGAGATAAAACTAGTAGGAATCCAGAAAGGAATATTGGAGGAACTAATGACAATAAATAGGATAAAAATCAGTTCATAAGATGGTTATGATGACTTAATTTCAGGGTTAATGGTCAAAGAAGAGAAAAATAGGTTCATGGGAATCATCTGGAAGTATTTGTAAGGAATTAATTACTGTGACCATCAGACATTGTGAGGTGAAGGATTTAAGGTATAAATGACTTCTACTGTTCAAGTTATATTCTTTTGTACTTTGAATCTATGTCAAAATAAAGTGACTCCTCAAAATAGAGCCAGTAAAAATTCTAGAAATGAAAATGACAATAAATAAAATTAAAAAATCCAATGAACAGTTTCAATAGCAACTTAGACATAGGTAAGGGGAGATTTGTGAAACTGAAATAAATTGGAAAAAATTACAGTGAATTAGAGAAAAGAAAGCTGGATAACACACACACAAAAAAGACAATAAAAGGCAAATGGGATATGATGAAGAAGAAAAGGATAAGTGGCTCAGAAGGAGAGTGACAATGAATAGGAAAGAAGTAATATTTGAATATATAATGGCTTAGAATGTTCCAAAACTGACAAAAGACATCAAATCTCAAATACAGAAAACTAGAACTTTAGCCAGGATAAATACAAAGAAAATCACATTTAGTTCATTATAGGGTGAGCCTACTGAGAACCAGAGATAAAGAGAACATTTAAAGTGAAGTCAAAGGGAAAAAAAGGCATTTAAACTTCAAATGCCTAACAATAAGAATAATAGCTGACTTTAAAACAGAAACAGTGGAAGCCAGGAAAACATGGTACAATATCTTAAAAATTCTAAAAGATAAACTGCCAATCCAGAATTTTATTTTAGTAAAACCATAAGTGAAGTATATTTAAATATAAAGAGTTTTTAAGGAAAACTTGTATTCAAATTATTTACTTCAACTGATACAATGTTTTAACTCATTGGTTTTCAGATTTTTCTTTTTTTTTGTCTGATATATTTAAATGATATATAAGTGCTTAAAACTTTAAAATCTTACAAAGTTTCTTAAAGTACATTGTAAAGAAAAAAGGTAATAACCTTATTTGAACCAACAAAAATAGTTATATATATATATATATATATAAACTTGAAAAAAATATTAACTGTAAAAAATACAATTTTGATTTAAATCAAATATTTCTGTTGACAAATAGGTTGTTAAAACTAACTTCAAAAGAAAAAATCTAGTTGAAAGAGGAAAAATATAAATATATATATATGTATATATATACGTATATATCACATAAGCCTATCAAGAGGTACTTGACTTCACTCTTCATGCTTCTGCTGCTGCTAAGTCACTTCAGTCGTGTCCAACTCTGTGCGACCCCATAGATGGCAGCCCACCAGGCTCCGCCATCCCTAGGATTCT
>NW_011494440.1:47355-47746 GCF_000754665.1 Bison bison bison | reverse complement strand
TCACAACAAACTGTGGAAAATTCTTAAAGAGATGGGAATACCAGACCACCCTACCTGTCTTTGAGAAATCTATATGCAGGTCAAGAAGCAACAGTTATAATCAGACATGAAACAATGGACTGCTTCAAAATTAGGAAAGGAGTATGTCTAGGTTGTATATTTTAATTTATATGTTGAGTACATCATGTGAAATGCTGGGCTGAATGAATCACAACCTGGAGTCAAGATTTCAGAAGTATAAACAACCTCAGATATGTAGAAGAAATCACTTTAATGGCAGAAGGCAAAGAGGAACTAAAGAGACTCTTGATGAGGGTGAAAGAGGAGAGTGAAAAGGCTAGCTTAAAACTCAGTATTCAAAAAACTAAGATCATGGCATCTGGTCCCATTC
>NW_011494440.1:46623-47255 GCF_000754665.1 Bison bison bison | reverse complement strand
GCAGGAGGAAAAGGGGATGACAGAGGATGAGATGGTTGGATGGCATCACTGACTCGATAGACATGAGTCTGAACAAGCTTCAGGAGTTGATGATGGATAGGGAAGCCAGGCGGGCTGCAGTCCATGGGGATGCAAAGAGTTGGACACAACTGAGCAACTGAATTGAACTGAACTAATCTCTCCTTACCCTCCCTCACCACAGCCAAAACTAGTTCTCAGCTTTTAAGGACTCATGTACATAAATGGGGCCCACAGAGGTAATCCAGAATAATCTCCCCACCCCAAGTTTGAATATCTTAATTGCATCTGAAAAGTCCCTTTTTCCACATATAGTAACAGTCACAGTTTCCTTGGATTAGCGTCTGGATATCTTTTTAAATAACTTTTTAAAAAACTTTTAAAGTCTTTGTTGAATTTGTTACAGCATTGCTTCTGTGGTTTATGTTCTGATTTTTTGGCTGGGAGGCATATGGAATCTTAGTTCCCCAGCTAAGGATCAAAGCAGGACCCACTGCATTGGGATGAAAAATCGTAACCACGGGACAACCAGGAAGACACTGGATGTGCTCTAGGAGCCATTTTTCTGCCTCTCAGAGACAGGTAGTGAAGAGTGCCACAGAAGTGAAGTTAGA
>NW_011494440.1:36907-46523 GCF_000754665.1 Bison bison bison | reverse complement strand
CAGGTCCAACTCTGTGCGACCCCATAGATGGCAGCCCACCAGGCTCCGCCATCCCTAGGATTCTCCAGGCAAGAACACTGGAGTGGGTTGCCATTTCCTTCTCCTACGCATGAAAGTGAAAAGTGAAAGTGAAGTCACTCAGTCGTGTCTGACTCTTAACGACCTCATGGACTGCAGCCCACCAGGTTCCTCTATCCATGGGATTTTCCAGGCAAGACTGCTGGAGTGGGGTGCCATTTGAGAACAATGAAAATTTAAACTACAGTGGGATAATATTTTCACCTGTCTAATTGATAAAATATAAAAACATTGATAACACTCTTCGTTGGTGAGACTGTGGAAGAAAAGACATTTTTTAACATTTCTGACTGATATGCAAACGTAGTACACTGCTATGTAGAAAAATTCTGCAATACCCACCAAGTTTACAAATGTACTTCTCTTTGATACAGCAGATATATTTTTTGGAATTTACCCTACAGAAAAACTTAAAGAATTCAAAATGATCAATGAAAAATGTTATTGATTACAACATTATTTGTAAGAGTAAAAATTTGGAAAGTAACATATTGTCTATCAGTAAAAAGATAATAGAATAAATTGTGGTTTGTATACACAACTAAATACACAGCTGTACTTAGAATGAAGGACATCTTATATACAATAGCAAAAGGTCTCCATATCATAGTGTTAAATAGAAACAGTAAGGCAAAGCAGAGTGTGATAAATTTTGTGTCAGAACATTAGGAACACAGTAATACTGTATAAGAATTCAGTAGCTTAAAGAAACACTAGAAGGATACACAAAACTAATAAAAGTGTTTCTCTAAAAAGTAAGAGTGATAAGTGAGTTGAAGCTTTAAATGTCATTTGTCCTTTATTTAATTTTGATTGTTTTTTCCCTGAAAATCTATTATTGAGTTGAAAAGTAACATTTTAATAAATAATAAATTATCGGAAGGGAAAGGAATAGGAAACAAGGAAATTTAATGACTAGAGAAAATAGGAGTCTTGCTGGCCTGTATAACCATGATGGTGTGATCACTCACCTAGAGCCAGACATCCTGGAGTGTGACATCAAGTGGACCTTAGGAGTCATTAATACTAACAAAGCTAGTGGAGATGATGGGATTCCAGCTGAGCTATTTCAAATCCTAAAAGATGATGCTGTGAAACTGCTGCACTCAAAATGCCAGCAAATCTGGAAAATTCAGCAGTGGTCACAGGACTGGAAAAGGTTACCTTTTATTCCAATCCCAAAGAAAGGAAATGCCAAAGAATGTTCAAACTATTGTACAATTGTGCTCATTTCACATGCTAGGAAGCCTATACTCACAATCCTTCAAACTAGGCTTCCACAGTATGTGAACTTCCAGATGTACAGCTTGATTTCATTGACTACACTAAAGCCTTTGACTGTGTGGATCACAACAAACTGTGGAAAATTCTTAAAGAGATGGGAATACCAGACCACCCTACCTGTCTTTGAGAAATCTATATGCAGGTCAAGAAGCAACAGTTATAATCAGACATGAAACAATGGACTGCTTCAAAATTAGGAAAGGAGTATGTCTAGGTTGTATATTGTCACTCTGCTATTTTAATTTATATGTTGAGTACATCATGTGAAATGCTGGGCTGAATGAATCACAACCTGGAGTCAAGATTTCAGAAGTATAAACAACCTCAGATATGTAGAAGAAATCACTTTAATGGCAGAAGGCAAAGAGGAACTAAAGAGACTCTTGATGAGGGTGAAAGAGGAGAGTGAAAAGGCTAGCTTAAAACTCAGTATTCAAAAAACTAAGATCATGGCATCTGGTCCCATTCAGTTCAGTTCAGTTCAGTTCAGTTGCTCAGTTGTGTCCGACTCTTTGCGACCCCATGAATCGCAGCACGCCAGGCTTCCCCGTCCATCACCATCTCCCGGAGTTCACTCAAACTCACGTCTATCAAGTCGGTGATACCATCCAGCCATCTCATCCTCTGTTGTCCCCTCTCCTCCTGCCCCCAATCCCTCCCAGCATCAGAGTCTTTTCCCATGAGTCAACTTTTCGCATGAGGTGGCCAAAGTACTGGAGTTTCAGCTTTAGCATCAGTCCTTCCAAAGAACACCCAGGGCTGATCTCCTTTAGAATGGACTGGTTGGATCTCCTGCAGTCCAAGGGACTCTCAAGAGTCTTTTCCAACACCACAGTTTAAAAGCATCAATTCTTCGGCACTTCATGGCAAATAGACAGGAAAATTGGAAACAGTGACAGATTTTATTTGCTTAGGCTCCAAAATCACGACAAATGATGACTGCTGCCATGAAATTAAAAGATGCTTACTCCTTGGAATAAAAGCTATGACAAACAGCATATTAAAACACAGACATCACTTTGCCAAAAAAGCTTCTTGTAGTCAAAGCTATCATTTTTCCAGTAGTCATGTAAGGATATGAGAGATGGACCATAAAAAAGACTGAGCACCAAAAAAATTGATGCTTTCGAATGTGGTGCTGGAGAAGACTCTTGAGAGTCCCTTGGACAGCAGGGAGATCAAACCAGTCAATCCAAAGGATATCAACCCTGAATATTTATTGGACGGACCAATGCTAAAGCTGAAGCTCCAATACTTTGGTCACCTGATGTGAAGAGCTGACTCACTGGAAAAGTCTCTGATTCTGGGAAAGATTGAGGGCAGGAGGAAAAGGGGGCAACCGAGGATGAGATGGGCTTCCCCTATGGCTCAGCATGAAAGCAATTGGCCTGCAATTGCTGGGAGCAGGAGCTCCGCCCGTGGCAAAAGTCATGAGGAAGGAGGCTCGGCATATGCAAAGGCGGGATCAAGCCTCAGGAGTCCCCCTGGAAATTCTCGAGCATCTACCCCCAAAACCAGAGTCTGTCTACTTTCTGCTTTGTGCTCTCACCTACACCTCTGACTTTACGGGGGGGCTGTCCCCCACTACCTCTCTCTTAAAAAAGAGTTAACTTACAGCTCCAGTTAATAAAGTTCCTGGGTGTGATAGTGTTTCAACCTACAAACGGCTTTGCAAGTCCTCTAGCCTGCCTGAATAAGTTTTTCCGGCCACATGTGATTGCTCAGAGCCTCCCAACTGTGAGAGGCATGAGATGTTCTAAACTGTCTAAATACAGATTCCTTTGAGCAGTTAAAAGATTGATTAGAAATTGTATTGGTGAAGGGTTTTTCACTTGTTGGGCCAATGTTTGCTGCTAAGTCTCCATATCCCTTACCTGCTGTGTCCCTGGCAGTGTATTGATTAATATGATTGGTGTAAGTAGTAGCTTTAATGTTTGTAACCTTGGACCCTTGAGTTAATTCTTTTTCTTGTTGTAGCCCACCACACCTTTGCCCTGTAGGAATGCAACTTTATCTAATGCTTTTGGAGGGTGGTGCCTGACTAATTACCTTTAGAGAAAACTAAGTTTTCTGAAGAAAAGGTCTTAAAATGTTAACAGGCCTCCAGGCCAGAAGATGATGCAAATCACCTAAACTTTTGCATATGATAAGTCTGCAGGAAGAAAGCCTGGCTTGCTGCATGACTCTACCCCTTCCCCCATTACCCTCTATGCATAACTTAAGGTATAAAAACTACTTTAGAAAATAAAGTGCGGGCCTTGTTCACCGAAACTTGGTCTCCCCATGTCGTTCTTTCTCTCACCTTCTGGCTGAATTATTCAGCCTCTTCTCTACTTAATTTTCTCACTCAGCTATCCTTATTTAACCACTCTTTATATCCTTAATTAACGTTTAATTAAGCAATTGTTTCCTGATCCTCGCCGACGCCGTCCCCACTTCGAATTCCCTGGATCCACTGGGGCTGGACCCCAGCATGCAATGCAGGAGACACAGAAGATGCAGGTTCAATCCCTGGGTTGGGAAGATCCTCTGGAGAAGGAAATGGATGAGATGGTTGGATGGCATCACTGACTCAATGGTCATGAGGATGGACAAACTCTGGGAAATAGTGAAGGACAGGGAAGCCTGGAATGCTACAGTCCATAGGGTCAAAGAGTCAGACACATCAGAGACTGAACCACAAGAGAGAAAACAGAGATGGAAGGCATAGTGACCTAGGCAGCAGAAGACCTGCTGTAAAGCACCTGGAGTTAGAGAGAGGCCCCTCCTGATTCATAGACAATACTGCATAAAATACAAATGAGGAATGAAAGCAACCTTTCCTGGTCTTGCTCTAGCCTTAAGGCATCTCAAGGTCAGGCTTAGCTTCAGCACTCTAGTTCTCTGAGATACCCTTTAGGAGTAAGAGTGAAGCACTCTCAGCTGCCCCAACTAATTCACTCTTGGACTTTACCTCCCCATCTGACGCAAGGACCCTCAGCTCTTCCACGGTTCTCACATTTGGATAGCAGGTGGGAAATTCCATGAGTTCCCTAGTCACCCTAATTCTCTGTTTCCTCAGATACCATTTTCTCTTATAGATAATTAGAGATGATCATAAAAGTCCTTCCAAATGGGTTTTTTAAAAATCTATCCTTGCAACGTAATTTCCTGCAATTAGAAGCAGACAGAGCAGTAACTGAAGCTAGAGAAGCAGAGAACTGAGATGACAGGACCTTTTCTGAGACACTTCAGGAAAGCAGCATCCACAAAGGTAATGTGAATTCAAGGCTCCTAACAAACCAATTCAATCACAGAAAGGCATTTTATCCAGCTTCCTGCTTGTTGGCAGTATCATTAGAAATACACATGTACACCCATGGCTGATTCATGTCAATGCATGGCAAAAACCACTATAATATTGTAAAGTAATTAGCCTCCAATTAAAATAAATTAATTAAAATAAATAAAATAAATAAATAAATAAATTTTTTTAAAAAGAAATGCACACCATATATATCTGGTCTCCCCTCATCTCATCTGAGTTTTTCCATTCCCATGGATTAAATTCTCTTTAAACACACTTTATACCCAGAGATGATTCATTGAACCAAAAATGCAAATCAGAGAAGGTAGGAGTAGGGACATTAGTTTCATGGCATCTATTCTACATCTAAAATCTATAGCAAATTTTAGGGTTGAGGCATTGAGAGGAAGACAAGACATGTGTCACATACAGGACAAAGGGAAAGGACATCTCATGGATCGTTACACGTAGAACAAGGATTAAGAAGTAGGACTTAGAAAAGGAAAGAATCCTGTTTAAAACAGTTAAGGCAGGATCTATCTTAATGAGCCAGGAACACTTCAATGTTGAAAAACAAATGGAAATGGTCCAATTCATTCCTTCCTCTCTTTCCTTAATTAAGTTCCAGCCAAACATTGACCTTTCTCACACACGATAGGGAAAAGTTAGCAATGAGGGAAATCCCTCAGGTGTGATGATTTTGGCCAAGTGAACCTGTCCTCATAGCTCCAGGGTCATTGTGCTAGAGTTATAAAGAACCATCCTGCTCCTTGGGAACACAGGCTTCTTGGGCACCAAATTCCTCCAGCATGCATGCTCTTCAGCTTCTCTTCAAGACCAGTGCTGCTGCCCTGCTCCTGGGTCTCTGCCTGACACTGCGGACTGGCACAGCTCAAGGACAAATGTAAGTCATCTATTTTTCCTCCCTACAGAGAATCTTCCATGGACGACCCTTTTGCCAACCCAGAAACCCACATTATGCACCTAAATATTATTTTCCTTCTCCAAAGGACCATCCTAGGAATTGTCACTATTTGTGTCTCATGTCTCACTTTCTCCCTGTTCAGAACCTGCTGGAGAGGTTACTGAATCCATAACCTACAGCTACTTTGTGTTTTAACTCAGTTTCCCATCCTTTTATCAGTCTCTCCTTTTGCCACAAAAGAGAAACATAGGCAGGAATCTGAGCTTGGTCTATAGCTGTGGGTTAAACTTTGAATAAGATGTTTGAGCCATACAAGAAGGACCATGTCCCTGGTCACTACCCAATAAAAAGTGTTGTTCTGATCCACCAACCGAGATAATCCTTGTCATTTCATTGGCAACAGTCTCATCTTCTTTATGTGGTCCTCCTCATACACTGGAGTTCAGAGTCTGCAAGGTCTGAGCATGGTTCTCTAATCATGGAACAGTAGAAGCATGCTCTGGGATCCTGCCTTTCCCTGGACCTGTTCCTGTATGCAGAGCCATGATGTAACAACACTGGCCTCCAGCTATATCATTGGTGGATGGAGAGGCATTGAAAGGGGTCTATGTATTTGCAAATAGGGAGGCACTGAGTTTCAGAAAGAAGTCAGGAATGCCCAAGGAAACACTGACATGAAACAGAATATAGAGAAAGGAGCATATAACAGACAGGAATGGAGCCTTGGAAATTTTGGTAAAAGGATTCCTGACAAGTTTGGGGATTTCTCTAAGGGGAAGAGAGGCAAAGAGGGCAGAGGCTGTGTTTGGGGTGTGTGTGTGTGGGGGGGTGCATGCCAAGTTGCTTCAGTTGTCCCCAACTCCCATGGGGTCGCACCCCATGGACTGAAAGTGAAAGTCACTCAGTCATGTCTGACTTTTTGTGACCCCATGAACTATGCAGTCCACGGAACTCTCCAGGCCAGAATACTGAAATGGGCAGCCTTTCCCTTCTCCAGGTGATCTTCCCAACCCAGGGATCAAACCCAGGTCTCCCGCATTGCAGGCGGATTCTTTACCAGCTGAGCCACCAGGGAAGTCCAAGAATACTGGAGTGGGTAGCCTATCCCTTCTCCAGCGGAGCTTCCTGACCCAGGAAGAAACCAGGTCTCCTGCATTGCAGGCGGATTCTTTACCAGCTGAGCCACCAGGGAAGTCCAAGAATACTGGAGTGGGTAGCCTATCCCTTCTCCAGAGGATCTTCCAGACCCAGGAATTGAACCGGGGTCTCCTACGTTGCAGGTGGATTCCTTATCCCACAGACTATAGACCATCAGTCTCCTCTGTCCATGGGATTCTCCAGGAAAGAATACTGGGGTGGAATTCCATGCCCTCCTCCAGGTTATCTTCCCAACCCAGGGATCAAACCCACGTTTCTTATGTCTCCTGCATTGGCTGGTGAGTTCTTCAGCACTACACTATCTGGGAAGCTCGTGCAGGGTATGCTGGGGGTCAATTCTTTTAGGTTAACTAAGTAGTACTTCCAGGTTCCCCTCAATTTAGGCCTGAGGAACAGTGGGTTGATGAACAAAGCTGAGCTAAATGAATCCTATTAAAACTTAATTCATTGATACAATAAATATTTCAGATTCTTAGAGCTTCATATCCTTCCACTAGTGGAGGAGAAGGAGTTTCCCTGGATGATGGGATGGTTACACAAGAAAAATGGAAGGAAGTGCATCAGAAGCTAAAATAAACCATACAATCAAATCACTTCTACCTCAGATAGAACCGCTGAGATTCAGTCAGAAGTTTGTAATGAAGGGAAATTAGCTCTTTCAGCCCATATCTCTGCCCTCATTAGCTGACCAAAAAAACCCAAAATGTAAATATCCTATGTTCACTTGTAGGTATCCAAATAGGTGGGCTTCCCAGGTGGTACTAGTGTGGGTTCAATCCCTGGGTTGGGAAGATCCCCTGGAGAAGAGAATGGTGACCCACTCCAGTATTCTTGCTTGGAGAATCCCTTGGACAGAGGAGACTGGTGGGCTATAGTCCATGGGGTTGCAAAGAGTCAGACATGACTGAAGCAACTTAGCACCCACTCACATCCAAATAGGTGTGTCTTGGCTGGACACAGAGAGACTGTAGGTGGGGGTCATGCAAAGTAGATCCTTAGGAGTGATGGCATTGATGCTTCTGTATCTTCCCTACTCCTTTCATCCCCCAGCTCTCTCTGCCTCCCCTGTTTCCGTATTACCTCCCAGGCTACCTCAGTCCTGGACTTTGATCTGACTTTGGATTTCTGCCTCTTTTGCCATATCTAGACAGAATGTAATTTCAGCGAATTTGACAACTTCTCAAATTGACAACTCAACAGGCTACGTGATAACACTTGAAGTTTCAAATCTCATATCTCAATGCATAGTGGTAAGTGAAGAATTGGAGGTTATGGTACGTGGGGAGGAAAAAGAGAAATTCCCTTCTAAACAACTTCAGTCATCACTACTGATATGAAGTGAAACATTATCTTATAAAGAAGTCACCTACAAATCCTTTTGCCTTGAACTTCAGAGAAACCCCATTTGGAATGTGTGTATTACTATGTCCATTTTAAAGATGAAGAAGTGATGGTATGGATATGATAGTCAAATTCATAAATTCAGAAAATACATGGGTAGGTGCCTGGAGGCAGGGTTAGGGGGTGGGGAGGTTGGATGCGGAGCTAGTGTTTTATAGGATTGCTGTTCAGTTGCTAAGTCATGTCCAACCCTTTGTAAGACCATGAACTGCAGCATACCAGGCTTCCCTGTTGTTCACTATCTCCTAGAATTTTCTCAAACTCATGTCCATTCAGTCAGTGATGCCATCCAAACATCTCTTCCTCTATCGTCCCCTTCTCCTCCTGCCCTCAATCTTTCCTAGCATCAAGGTCTTTTCCAGTGAGTCAGCTCTTCAAATCAGGTGGCCAAAGTCTAGGAGCTTCAGCATCAGTACTTCTAATGAATATTCACTGTTGATTTCCTTTAGGATGGACTGGTTGGATCTCCTTGCAATCCAAGGGACTCTCAAGAGTCTCTCCAACACCACAGTTCAAAAGCATCAATTCTTTGGCACTCAGTTTTCTTTATGGTTCAACTCTCATATCCATATGTGACTAGAGGAAAAGCCATAGCTTTGTCTATAAGAACCTTTGTTGGCAAAGTGATGTCTCTGCTTTTTAATATGCTTTCTATGTTTGTCATAACTTTTCTTCCAAGGAGCAAGTATCTTTTAATTTTGTGGCTGCAGTCACATTAGCAGTGATTTTGAATCTTAAGAAAATATAATGTCACTGTTTCTACTTTTGCCATAAAGTGATGGGACCAGATACCATGATCTCAGTTTTTTGAATGTTGAGTTTTGAGCCAGTTTTTTTATTCTCTTTCACCTTCATCAAGAGGCTCTTTAGTTCCTCTTTCAATTCTGTCATTAAAGTGGTATCATCTGCATAACTGAGATTGTTGATATTTCTCCTGGCAATCTTGATTCCAGCTTGTGAGTCATCCAGCCTAGCATTTTCCATGATATACTCTGCATATAAGTTAAATAAGCAGGGTGACAATATACAGCCTTGATATACTCCTTTCCAAGTTTTGAACCAGTACGTTGTTCCATGTCCAGTTCTAACTGTTGTTTCTTGTCCTGCAAACAGGTTTATCAGGACCCAGGTAAGGTGGTCTGGTATTAGGGATAGAGGATCAGTTTCAATTCAGTTCAGTTCAGTCACTCAGTTGTGTCCAACTCTTTGCAACCCCATGGACTGCAGCACACCAGGCTTCCCTGTTCATCATCAATTCCCAGAGCTTGCTCAAACTCATGTCCATCAAGTCAGTGATGCCATCCAACCATCTCATCCTCTGCCACCCCCTTCTCCTCCTACCTTCAGTCTTTCCCAGCATCAGGGCCTTTTCGAATGAGTCAGTTCATCGCATCAGGTGGCCAAAGTATTGGAACTTCAGCTTCAGCATCAGTCCTTCCAATGAATATTCAGGACTGATCTCCTTTAGGATTGACTGGTTTGAT
>NW_011494440.1:24989-36807 GCF_000754665.1 Bison bison bison | reverse complement strand
TCTCCTTGCTGTCCAAGGGACTCTCAAGAGTCTTCTCCAACACCCCAGTTCAAAAGCATCAATTCTTTGACACTCAGCTTTCTTGATGGTCCAACTCTCACATCCATACATGACTCCTGGAATAGTCATGAGCATCATTTAGGAAGGTGAAAAATTGAAAGACAAATGATGGTAACAGTTGCACAACAATGTGAATGTACTCAGTGCCACTGAACTGTATAGTGAAGTATGGCCAAAATAGTATGTTTATATTATGTGAATTTTACCATAATAAAAAAACTTTTGAAAAATCAATTGATGGTATAGAGAATAAACTAGTGGAGGACTAAAAGCATGTCAGATACTTCACCAGAGGAAGGGAAGAGAAAAGAGAGAAAAGCAATAAGAGTGAGGACAAAAAACAAAGATGGATAAGACTGGGTGTCAGTGAGGAAGGAGCTTCTTGGAACTGAGCCATCCACGTCCCCACCCCCATCCTGTGAAGTGATGAGCTTGAGGGAGACTATGCTCAGGAGGCCATGGCAGATGAGAGGGAAGCTGCAACCATGAGGTAATCATGGGCTCCCTCACAGATGGGAGACTGTCAGACCAGAACCGGCTTTCCCAGTCCCTACCTCCAATACCTTTCCCCACTGGCTTCCATGACTCTTCATATCAGATCCTAGACCTCTTGCTTCTCTGTATTTGGTAGCAATCCCCAACTCCTTCAAGGCCTCCTTAGGGTTTTTAGGAAACAGATGCCAACAGACGGGAAAGTTGCATAGTGACCAAAAACCCTATGAATTACATAGAGTATCTGATATTTATTCAAATATAAATGATGCTAGAAATGCTGTTGAGCATGCCTTTTCCAGAGTTCATCTCTGAAGCTTTTTTTCAGGAAGCTTTTGGTACTTTCTCTTCTCAGGTATGACCTCAGCAGATTTCTTCTCCCATCTGAGAATCTCAGTCATTCCTTAGAGTTTGTATCTGAGTAAAGGTTTTCTAATCCTATTTAAGGAGGAAATCAAGCACCAAGTACTAGTTGGCCAAGTGCTTTCAGACTCCAAGTAGGTATTATTTGTACAACACATATAGTGCTTTACCTCATAAAGCTCTTTACCATGCACAAAGCACAGAAAGCTATGGACTCATAACTTAGATATGTAAGTATCAACACCTCCATCTCACAAAAGTAAAACGAGAAGCTCAGAGGGATAAATGCCACACCACAAAGCTGGAAGGCAGGACACTTGGGACAATAAACCCTGTTGTATTTGTTTGGTGAGCTTTCCCCCCACCACATCAGAGCAGACAAAATAATGTTTCCAATGTCCACAACCATCTTGGTTCACCAGACAAAAGACAAGTTCACTGAAATCATTTCCTGCCTACTCCATTTTGGGAACTTCAGTGCAGAACTAAACACAGTCCAACCATGGTGAGCCCCTTACTCATCCATTCCTCAAAACAAAGAACATTTCACACATCAGTTGATGAGTTAAATGCTAGCCAGACCCTCAAGGCGGGTTGGCTCCCACACCAGGGGACAGAAACAAGTGTGGTATCTGAGGATACCTTCAAACCCAACTTTAAAACTTTGACATTCACCACATCCAAGACATCTTTTTAACAATTCAGGTTAAAGGTCAACAGAGCCGATAAAGAGAATTACCAAAAGTTCATTAAAGTCAAGTCTGGCCCTGAATGTATTAACTGGTGATGTCTGGGGGAAACCCCTGGTTCCCCCTTCAGTGTAGGCCTCAAAAATGTTTACTTTGCTTAATGGTCACTTCAGGCCTGCCTCAGTCAGGTCTACTCTCGTAAACCCTTTCTCATCTTCTTCTCTTCAGGTTAAAACCACATTGGACGTCTCTGATACGGTCTTTTTTCTTTATGGTAACTTTCATTTTACTAGCTGTCTGTGTGGTGTTAGTACAAGAAGATTCTTCTGGGAGATAGACGCACCTGGTAAGTGAAGAAATTTCCTGCTGAGCATTCATGTCAGAGAAGGGGAAATGTGAGGAGAGGGCAAATTGTCAAGGTGGAACTGAGACATGGCAGAAAGCAAAAGGAACAAGGTATTGGAGTAAGAAGGAAACACAAGACATAGAGGCAGTGTGGGCGATGATTCGATGTGGCAGACGGGCGACACTCCTAACAGCTGCAAGCCTGACAAACGGGGCTGAGCGTCAGACACAGCAAAAGGCAGGATAGGGTGGCTTGCATGTGGAGTCCAGTTGCCTGACACAGCTTTGCTTCTTCTCTCCAGAAAATGGGATCATAACAGGGAAGGCTCAAGTTGTGTCAGAGGAGAATATATGCCCTCCTGGTGTGATTATCTCCACCCCTGTTTATGAAATTGTTATCACACGTGATGTCATTATAACACTCTGATCTGGAAAGTCTTCCATTTCTGAGTTTGTGGGCATCTGTGTAGACTGGAAAATAAACTTCCTACTGACTTCTCACTGTCCTATCTGTGTTCTTTCCCCCAAAACTCAGTACTGTGTCTGCTCAGACATCCCCAGTCCTAAGGAACCAGTATTTTTAAGAAAACTTCTCAGATATGATACATGAGTATCCACTCCCTAGCCAATGATGAGAAAAAGAAGATAGGAACTATTCTTACCATTTAACTCAGGAGAGGAAATGTCCAGAGAGAGAGAATTGTCCCTAGTGATACAAATTAAGGACAGAACTGACCAACGGTTCTAAGTTTCCCTTCTATTTCAGTCCAGGCGCATCCAGCTGTCTCTCCCAGTTATCTGAAAGTTCAATGAATCTGAAGCCCTAAATTATTACATCTTGCTCCTCTTCAGCTGGTAGCAAGGAAAAGACTCACGAGTTCACATGAGCTGGGTTCCTACGCAGATGTACCATCTCTGTGCCCAAGTTCTTTCATCACTTGGCAAAACTCAGAAATCAAGGAGCTACCTACTATAAGCGGGAATTGAAGGGTTATGGGGAACCATTCAGAGCTCCAAGTGGGAGTGTGTAACAGGTGCAGCCATCTGGAGAACTACTAGTACTTAAGTTATTTATGTACATACCTTCTGACCCAGCACTTCCATAACAAGAAGTGACAGTAAAGAAAGACCATTATTGATTTATGGGCTTCTAGGCCAATCTATTTTTGCTATCATAGAAAAAGAACCACTGAAGAGCCATTGTTTCAGACTATATGCCGCATCTTGAAGGACATCACCATATCCCCTGAAGAGTGTGACTCCCGAGTAATTTCCTTGCTGCTTATGTATGAGCTTTGTGTAGCATACCATAGGGTCAAGAGTTTCCTGATAATGAAAGTAATGAAAAATCAATATATATCTTGATCATGTGCCTGTAGTGGAAACTCTTTCATTTAAAAGAAGAAAGATTCCATTGATCTAAGGAGATGTTAGATGGGTCTAGTAATCAGATACTCTGTGAACCCTGAGAAAGTCATGCTGGCTAAGACACAGCAGGCAGGGAAGATCCATACCTAGAACATGAATCAATGTCAGTAGAGACAAAATACTGCCCTGTCAGGAATCAAAAGGATCCTGTGTAATCATTATCCTCTCGAATGGTCTCCTTGAGAAATGGTACATTATTGAGGTCACAGAACTAGTCTTTGTTATTGAAAGGCCAGCAGCTGCAACATCTAAGTTATTTATGGGAAGAAGTGCATTTTGGGGGGTATTTTAGCATATAATTTATTTATTGATGTATAGTTGATTTACAATATCATGTAAGGTTCAGGTGTATAGCACAACAATTCAGTTATATATATATATATATATATAAAATTTTTTTTCAGATTCTTTTACCTCACAGGTTATCACCTAATATTGAGTACAGTTCCCTGTGTGATTTTAGCATATACTTTAACATCTTGGGGCATAAGTCAAGTCAACTGCAGTGATAGAAGTGTCTATTTCGTATCAGCCACCACCATTTTAGCCATTACATAAGGACTTGGGTGGCAAAGGGCAGGAGCTGCTGACACCCATAGAACCACTCATCCCACCCTCTAATTGTTCAATGCCTCCTCTGTGTTACATACTTTCTTATAAGCACTTCCATGAGACACCAAGAACCAAACATTCTGTTCAAATGTATCAGTTCTTTCAGATGGCTCTTCTCCAGAACTTCTGTATTGAATACGCCAACCTTGTTCCCCTGAGGCTCCAGACCAACAAGCCAAGAAATATGCCACTCCCCAGGAGTCCATGTATATCTTTACCTCAAGACACTTTTCCAACCTCACAGAACTGATGACCAGGTATATTGCTTGCAGCTCTGCCCTTTAAGATTATTTCCCCCCACCTGTGTTTTTCTATTGCATACCCAAGTTAAGTTTTAGTTTGGCAATCACCCAACTTTAGTTCACAAAAACATATTGAGCCAACAAATCTGTGAGTCACACGGGGTTGATTTCCTCCAAAATCTGAACAAAGGACCTCCCCAACCCATGAGGCTGTAGGCACAATCTGAAGACAAGAAAGTGCAGGCTGGTATCAGTGCAGCTGGCATCAGTGCAGAGTAGGTGACATAGGGTATGAACCATGTTTTTCTGTACCACAGGCCCTTTGGACCAAGTTGTGTTCATACTTAACTGTGGTGTTTCCATTGTGTGAAGACTGCGGCTATATCCACTCAAATACATTATTTCTGGGTCTACTAATGCCTATGTCATAACGGGGAATTCTGGTCTCTTGATGTTTCATTGTCAGAAATTGCATCTATTTAGTGTCCAAAAGAACCTTTAAAAAAAATTAGTTTTCTGCTGCAGAGAGAACAGACTTACTCCAGAATCCTGTTGGTCTAGACTGCAACTCTCGGCCTGAGGCTAACCAGAGAGTACAGTCAGCAATCTTAATCTACCCTAGATCTCTGCAGCACCATGGGTTCTGCCAAGTGACAGAGCCAAAATAAAGGATTCAGGTTAGCTCAGATTGCCATAACAAAATAAGATAGACTGAGTGGCTTAAACAACAGACATCTATTTTCTCACCGTTCTGGAAGCTAGAAGTCTGAGATCAAGATGCCACCACAACGAGGTTCTAGGGAGGGCTCTCTTCCTTGCTTACATGCAGCGACCTACTCACTGTGTCCTCATACGGGGTAAAGAGAGCAATGCGTCTCTTCCTCAGCTTATAATGGCACCTCTTCTGAGTTCTACCATAATGACCCCATTTAACCAGAATCACCTCGTAAAAGGCCCCAAGACAGTCACTTAAGGGGAAGGGAAGGAGGGCATCAACATATTAATTTGCAAGGAACACAATTCAGTCATAGCAAGACTGTTCATGCTAAAGTTTGAACCTGCTATAGAACCCCTTTTTTTCCTCTGGATACCACTCAAAACTGGCTTCCTTTGGAGTCACCCAATGATGTCACTTTATCATTTCCAGTTTAGTAAACTCTGCCTGCAAAGTCAAAGGGCTTCCAAGAAGGTTGCCATGTTTTCGGTGGTAAGTTGTTCAAGATTCAATAAATCTCCACTTGGAAAACATATTGCAACAAGCCCTAGATCACTAAACATCTAAAAACTGATGTGGCATCCCCCTAAGTTTTTGTATTTTTAAGAATAGTTTGTATTTCAAACTATACCTAAAAATTGAAGAGGAAGAAATACTTCCAAATCATTCTGTGAAACCAGCATTTGTTGTTGTCCAGTAGCTCAATCAGGTCCAACTCTTTGTGACCCCATAAACTGCAGCATGCCAGGCTTCCCTGTCCTTCAGTATCTCCCAGAGTTTAAACAACTCCATTCATGTCCATTATGTCAGTGACGCCATCCAACCATTTCATATTGTGTTATCCCATTCTCCTGCCCTCAATCTTCCCCCAAATCAGAGTCTTTTCCAATGAGCTGACTCTTCACATCAGGTGGCCAAAGTATGGGAGCTTCAGCTTCAGTATCAGTGTTTCCAGTGAAAATTCAGGGTTGATTTCCTCTAGGATTGACTAGTTTGAACTCCTTGCTGTCCAAGAGACTCAAGAGTTTTCTCCAGCATCACAGTTCAAAAACATCAATTTTTTGCCACTCAACCTTCTTTATAGTCCAACTCTCACATCCATACATGACTACTGGAAAAACCATAGCTTTGACTATAGGGACCCTTGTCGGCAAAGTGATCTTTATTTTTTAATATGCTGTCTAGGTTTGTTGTAGCTTTCCTTCCAAGGAGCAAGCATCTTTTCATTTCGAGGCTGCCGTCCACAGTGAATTTGGAGCCCAAGAAAATAAAATCTGTCACTGCTTCCACTTTTTCCTCACCTATTTGCCATGATACAATGGGACCAGATGCCATGATCTTAGTTTTCTGACTGTTGAGTTTTAATCCAACTTTTTCATTCTTCTCTTTACCATCATCAAGAAGCTCCTTAGTTCCTCTTCACTGTCAGTCATTAGAGTGGTATCTTCTGCATATCTGAGGCTATTGATATTTTCTCCAGTAATCTTGATTCCAACTTGTGATTCATCCAGCCCAGCATTTTGCAAATAAGTTAAATAAGCAAGGTGACAATATACAGCCTTGACATACTCCTTTCCCAATTTTGAATCAGCCTGTTGTTCCATGTCCAGTTCTAACTGTTGCTTCTTGTCCTGCATACAGGTTTCTAAAGAGACAAAACACCCAAGAATAAACTTAACCAAGGAGGTAAAAAGAGAGGTACTCTGAAAATTATGAGATATTGACCAAAGTCATTTAAGATTACACAAATAAAAAAATGTACTGTGTTTACAGATTGAAAGAATTACTGTTCTTAATATGTTTTTACTTCTCAAAGTAATCTACAGATTAAATGCAATCTCTATCAATATACCAAGGCATTTTTCTGCAGAACTAGGAAAAATATGCATAAAATGTGTATAGAACCACAAAAGACCCCAAAGAGACAAAACCTTCTTGAGAAAGAGGAACAAAACTGAAGGCATCATGTTCCCTGATTTCAAACTATTACAAAGCTATAAGAATCAAAACACTGTGATACTATTAAAAAGCAGATACATAGATCCAAAAATAAACCCACACTTCTATAGTCAATATATCTATACTGAGAAGGCAAAATTATAAAATGATGTAGAGAGCTACTTCAATAAATAGCCTGGGAAAACTGGACAGCTACTTCAAAAGAATCAAACTAGAACATTTTCTTATGTCATATACAAAATAAACTCAGAATGGATTGAGGACCTAACAAAAGACCGGAAGCCATAAACCTCTGGAAGAAAACATAAGCAGTATTCTTTTTGACATTGGTCTTAGCAATATCGTTTTGGATCCGTTTCCTCGGGCAAGGGAAACTAGAGCAAAATAAACAAATAGGACTCCATGAAACTAAAATCCTTTTGCACACAAAGGAAACCAACAGCAAAATGAAAAGGCAAACTGAACTACTGAATGAAAGAAGGTATTTCCAAATAATACATGCAAGAGGGGTGGATTTCTTAAGTATATAATGGACTCCTATAACGCAACATGAAAAAATATCTGTATAGACATTTCTCCAAAGAAGACAAAGAGATTGCTAAGAGACACATGAAAAGATGCTCAACATCACTAATTATCCGAGAAACACCAATTGAAATCACAATGAGATATCATTTCACATCTGTCAGAATGGCTGTCCTCAAAAAGACAACAAATAATAGTATTACCAAGGATATGGAAGAAAAGTAACACCCATGCACTGTTGGTGGAAATGTAGATCACTGCAACCACTATGTGAAACAGTATGGAGTTTCCTCAAAGCACTAAATATCAAGCTATCATATGATTCAGCACACTCAGTGCTAGGTATTTACCCAGAGAAAGCAAAAACACCAATTTGTAAGGATGCATGCAACCCTATGTTCTTTGTAGCAATTATTTTCAATAGCCAAGATATGGAAGCAACCTTAATGTCCATCAATAGATGAATGTAAAATGATGTGCTCTAT
The DNA here is from genome assembly GCF_000754665.1 of Bison bison bison. Classification (NCBI taxonomy): domain Eukaryota; kingdom Metazoa; phylum Chordata; class Mammalia; order Artiodactyla; family Bovidae; genus Bison; species Bison bison. The sequence continues at coordinate 28,892 of NW_011494440.1, read as the reverse complement.
ATAAACAATGGAACCACTCAAACATAAAAGAGGATGAAATCTTGCAATTTGCAACAACATGAATAGACTCGGAGGGTGGTATACTGAGTGAAATAAATCAGAAAGGGAAATACGGCATGCTCTCACTTATCTGTGGCATCTAAAAAGCAAGGAAAACAAAACTAAACAAAAACAGACTTACAGACACAGAAAGCAAATTGATGGTTTCCAGAGGCGAGGAAGGTGGGGCTTTGGCAGAATAAGTGAAATGGATTAAACGTACAAACTTCAGTTACAAAATAAATAAGTCACAGGAATGTAATGTGTTGCATAGGAACTATAATCAATCATACAGTAATAATTTTATATGGAGACAAATGGTTACCAGACTTATTGTGGTCATCATTTTGTAATGTGTAATACTCGGCTGTTGAATCCTTATGCTGTACACATGAAACTACTACAATATTGTACTCAACTGGACTTCAACTTTTAAAAATTAAAAATAAAAAGGCTAAACTGAAAGAAATAGAGAGTAGAGATATGGGTATCAGGGGCTGGGTGGCAGGGGAGGAAGGATTGGGGAGATGAGGGTCAAAGTGTATAAACTTTCAAACGTAAGATGCAGAAGTTCTGAAGATCTGTATTAGTACAGCAAATATAGTTAATGAGATTGAATTATATACCTAAAAATTGCTAAACATTGGATCTTAAATGTTCTCACCACAAAAAATAAAAGGTAATTATGTGACTTGATGGAACTGATAGCTAACTCTATGGTGATAATCATTTTACAATCACATATATGTATAAAATCAGTACATTGTATACCTTAAATTTACACAATGTTTTGTCAGTTATATCTCATTAACACTGGGCTTCTCTGGTAGCTCAGCGGGTAAAGGATCCACCTGTAATGCAGGAGACCAGGGTTCAATCCCTGGGTTGGGAAGATCCCTGAAGAAGGGAACAGCTATCCACTCCAGTATTCTGGTCTGGAGAATTTCACAGACTGTATAGTCCATGGGGTTGCAAAGAGTTGGACACAACTGAGCAACGTTCACTTTCTCATTAACACTAGAAAAATATTTTAAAATAAATAAAACCTTTTAAACCAGCTGCTGGACTTTTCTCATGGTATGGTGGATAATAATCCACTTGCCAATGCAGGGGACACAGGTTTGATCCCTGTTTCAGGAATATGTCACGTGGCGTGGAGTAACTAAGCCTGTGTGCCCCAACCAGACTCTGCGAGCCACAACTACCAAACCCGCACGCTACAACTACTGAAGCTTGTGTGCTCTGTGACCTTGAGCAACAACTGCTGAGCCCCTGTGCTTCAACTACTGAAGCCCTTGCACATAGAGCCTGTGCTTCACAAGAGAAGACACCACAGTGAGAATCCCGAGCACCACAGTGAGAGTCCCACCACAATGAGAATCCCGAGCACCACTAATACAGAGTAGACCTCGCTCACTGCAACAAGAGAAAGCCACTGCAAAGCAACAAAAATTCAGCACAGCCAAAAGTTTAAAAATATAAGTTTAAAAAAAAAAATAAATAATGATGAAAACCACTCATGCATTATGTATTCATTCACTCAATAAATATTTATCAAGTACCCTATGTGCCATTACTTATTTTAAGTCTGTGGTTTACAGAAGAAATGGAGAAGTAAATGGCAACCCCCTCCAGTATTCTTGCCTGGAGAATCCCACACACAGAGGAGCCTTCTGGGCTACAGTCCATGGGGTTGCAAGGGTTGGACACAACTTAGCAACTAAACAACCACCACTACCACCTTACAGAAGTGAATCCAGAATTTTTCATCCTGATTTTATAAAGCTTATATTTTCAGGGGAGATAGACAAAACAAGTGAATACTGTTTATCCTAAAGGAATCCTAAAGGAAATCAATCCTGAATATTGATCGGAAAGACTGATACTGAAGCTGAAGCTCCAATAATTTGGCCACCTGATGCGAAGAGTCAACTCATTAGAAAAGGCCCTGATGCTGGGAAAGACTGAAGGCAGGAGGAGAAGGGACGACAGAGGATGAGATGGTTGAATGACATCACCGACTTGATGGACACGAGTTTGAGCAAGCTCCAGGAGTTGGTGATGGACAGGGAAGCCTGGCATGCTGCAGTCCATGGGGCTGCAAAGAGTCAGACACAACCAGGCATCTGAAGTGACTGAACTATTTTTTAATGTATTCAACTTCATTGATGGGAAAACTGAGATGACAGAAGGCAAATTAATTTGGACATGGCCACTATGTAGCAGGCTGGGATTTGCCCCATGCAGGCAACCTGACACAAGAGACTATGCTCCTGGCTTCTACACACACATGTATTTATACACACAGGCAATCTTATCTGGGCCCCTGAAATCTCCATCGAATAGCATTACAAAATCACAAATTTTAGCTCCTGTGCTATTTCTGAACACACTTTTATTTCCTTTGTCCTCAAAGCAGCTAGATACATGATTTCCTGGAGTAGCACTCTCCAATTAAAATGAGGGGGAGGGATTCTCTGGCAGTCCATGGTTAGGACTTGGTGCCATCACTGCTGAGGTCCTGAGTTCGATCCCTTGTTGAAGAACTAAGATCCCACAAGCCCTAGAGAGAGGCCAAAAAAAAAAAAAAAAGAGAGAGAGAAAGAGAAGGAAATATATTTTAAACTACATGCATAATGCTGAACTTTCTGTTAGTGACATTTAAAAAACAACAGGTGAAGTTAACTCGATAATATATTTGATTTAGAAAGGCAAAATGATAGGATACTGAAAGATAAACTCCCCAGGTCAGTAAATGCCCCATATGCTACTGGAGATCAGTGGAGAAATAACTCCAGAAAGAATGAAGGGACGGAGCTAAAGCAAGAACAATACCCAGTTGTGGATGTGACTGATGATAGAAGCAAGGTCCGATGCTGTAAAGAGCAATATTGCATAGGAACCTGGAATGTTAGGTCCATGAATCAAGGCAAATTGGAAGTGGTCAAGCAGATGGCAAGAGTGAACATCGACATTCTAGGAATCAGTGAACTAGAATGGACTGGAAAGGGTGAATTTAACTCAGATGACCATTATATTTACTACTGCAGGCAGGAATCCCTTAGAAGAAATGGAGTACCCATCATGGTCAACAAAAGAGTCCCAAATGCAGTACTTGGATGCAATCTCAAAAACAACAGAATGATCTCTGTTTGTTTCCAAGGCAAACCATTCAATATCACAGTAATCCAAGTCTATTCCCCAACTAGTAACTCTGAAGAAGCTGAAGTTGAATGGTTATATGAAGACCTACAAGATCTTTTAGAACTAACACCCACAACAGATGTCCTTTTCATTATAGGGGACTGGAATGCAAAAGTAGGAAGTCAAGAAACACCTGGGGTAACAGGCAAATTATTGCCAAATTCAGACTTAAATTGAAAAAAGTAGGGAAAACCACTAGACCATTCAGGTATGACCTAAATCAAATTCCTTATGATTATACAGTGGAAGTGACAAATAGATTTAAGGGACTAGATCTGATAGAGTGCCTGATGAACTATGGATGGAGGTTCATGACATTGTACAGTCACATCCACAACTGGGTATTGTCAAGAAACACCTGGGGTAACAGGCAAATTTGGAATACGGAATGAAGCAGGGCAAAGGCTAATAGAGTTCTGCCAAGAGAATGCACTGGTCATAGCAAACACCCTCTTCCAACAACACAAGAGAAGACTCTACACATGGACATCACCAGATGGTCAACACTGAAACCAGATTGATTATATTCTTTGGAGCCACAGATGGAGAAGCTGTATATAGTCAGCAAAAACAAGACCGGGAGCTGACTGTGGCTCAGATCATGAACTCCTTATTGCCAAATTCAGATTTAAATTGAAGAAAGCAGGGAAAACCACTAGA
>NW_011494440.1:23795-24698 GCF_000754665.1 Bison bison bison | reverse complement strand
AAGGAAAGATATAAGTATCTGAATGCAGAGTTCCAAAGAATAGCAAGGAGAGATAAGAAAGCTTCCTCAGCAATCAATGCAAAGAAATAGAGGAAAACAACAGAATGGGAAAGACTAGAGATCTCTTCAAGAAAATTAGAGATACCAAGGGAACATTTCATGCAAAGATGGTCTTGATAAAGGACAGAAATGGTATGGACCTAACAGAAGCAGAAGATATTAAGAAGAGGTGGCAAGAATACACAGAAGAACTGTACAAAAAAGATCTTCACGACCCAGCTAAGCACAATGGTGTGATCACTCACCTAGAGCCAGACATCCTGGAACGTGAAGTCAAGTGGGCCTTAGAAAGCATCACTACGAACAAAGCTAGTGGAGATGATGGAATTCCAGTTGAGCTATTTCAAATCCTGGAAGATGATGCTATGAAAGTGTTGCACTCAACATGCCAGCAAATTTGGGAAACTCAGCAGTGGCCACCAGACTGGAAAAGGTCAGTTTTCCTTCCAATCCCCAAAAAAGGCAATGCCAAAGAATGCTCAAACTACTGAACAATTGCACTCATCTCACACACTAGTAAAGTAATGCTCAAAATTCTCCAAGCCAGGCTTCAGCAATACATGAACCGAGAACTTCCAGATATTCAAGCTGGTTTTAGAAAAGGCAGAGGAATCAGAGATCAAATTACATCTGCTGGATCATGAAAAAAGCAAGAGAGTTCTAGAAAAACATCTATTTCTGCTTTATTGACTATGCCAAAGCCTTTGACTATGTGGATCACAATCAACTGTGGAAAATTCTGAAAGAGATGGGAATACCAGACCACCTGACCTGCTTCTTGAGAAACCTATATGCAGTTCAGGAAGCAACAGTTAGAATTGGACATGGAACAACAGACTGGTT
>NW_011494440.1:11677-23324 GCF_000754665.1 Bison bison bison | reverse complement strand
GGAAGGACTGATGCTAAAGCTGAAACTCCAATACTTTGGCCATGTCATGCGAAGAATTGACTCATTGGAAAAGACTCTGATGCTGGGAGGGATTGGTGGCAGGAGGAGAAGGGGACAACAGAGGATGAGAATGCTGGATGGCATCACTGACTCTATGGACATGAGTTTGTGTGAACTCCGTGAGTAGGTGATGGACAGGGAGGCCTGGCGCGCTGCAATTCATGGGGTTGCAAAGAGTCGGACACGACTGAGCAACTGAACTGAACTGAACTGAACCTAAATATCATTTTAAGACATAATTATCACACAACAAACTGTGGAAAAATTCTTAAAGAGATGGAATACCAGACCACCTTACCTGCCTCCTGAGAAACCTGTATGCAGGTGAAGAAGCAACATTTAGAACCAAACATGGAATAACAGATTAATTCCAAATTGAGAAAGTAGTACATCAAGGCTGTATATTGTCACCCTGCTTATTTAACTTCTATGCAGAGTACATCAAGCGAAATTCTGGGCTATATGAAGCACAAACTGGGATTAAGATTGTCAGGACAAATAGCAATAACCTCAGATATGCAGATGACACCACCCTTATGGCAGAAAGTGAAGAGGAACTAAAAAGCCTCTTGATGAAAGTGAAAGAGGAGAGTGGAAAAGTTGGCTTAAAACTCAACATTCAGAAAACTAAGATCATGGCATCTGGTCCCATCACTTCATGCCAATTAGATGGGGAAACAATGGAAACAGTGAAAGACTTTATTTTCTTGGGCTCCAAAATCATTGCAGATGGCAGCCATAAAATGAAAAGACGCTTGCTTCTAGGAAGGAGAGCTATGACAAACCTAGACAGTATATTAAAAAGCAGAGACATTACGTTGCCGACAAGGTCCATCTAGTCAAAGCTATGGTTTTTCCAGTAGTCATGTATGATGTGAGAGTTGGACCATAAAGGAGGCTGACTGTCAAAGACTGATGCTTTCAAACTGTGTTGCTAGAGAAGACTCTAGAGAGTCCCTTGGACAGCAAGGAGTTCAAACCAGTCAATCCTAAAGGAAATCCACCCTGAATATTCATTGGAAAGACTGATGTTGAAGCTGAAGTTCCAATACTTTGGCCACCTGATGTGAAGAGCTGACTCATTGGAAAAGATCCTGATGCTGAGAAAGACAGACACAGTGGAAAGGTATTCTCATCTCTCAAAGAACTTTTCCACAGTCTGTTGTGCACTTATATCTTAAAATAATATTTAGGGCACATTAGGCTAAATCAAATATATTACCAAGTTAACTTCACCTGTTTCTTCAGGAGGAGAAGGGGATGACAGAGGTTATGGATGACAGATGGTTAGATGGCATCTCTGACTCAATGGCCATGAGTTTGAACAAGTTCTGGGAGATGGTAAAGGACAGGGAAGCCTGGTGTGCTGCAGTGCATGGGGTCACAAACAATCAGACATGACCAAGCAACTGAACAACAACAACAACAATAATTACTATTAAAAAATCATTTGTGGGATACATTACATTCTTTTATCCATGCTAAATCTTTGAAAGCCACTGGGCAGTTGACATTTATAACAAATCTAAAATAGACTGACCCCATTTCCTGGCTTCAGTGGCCACTTGTGCTATGTAGACAGTGCAGCTATTGAACAGTTCCACTGTGCCAGAACATGCTGTTGGACAGAGGCAGCCCAGAACCTTAGCAGAGTAAGGCTGGATGCTAGCCCTCATCCCAAAGCAGCACACAACTTCCTGAAAATACCACCACATTAACCTGATATCTCAATACTACTGAAATAATGAGTTGCTATGATAACAGGTTTTCTGCTGAAATTTGCTACTAATTGTTACATTCATTTCCATTCCTTTGGCAAACTGGCCCCTGATTTTATTGGAGCTCTCTGAGGCTACATATTTCTTAATATATACTTGAAACATCATTTCATCCCAAAAAGGTAATTTGCAGTCTGCTGAGTATTTGTGGAAGTCTATCAGAAGAAGTAACTAGAAGTGTCAAGTCAGAGAAATTAACTAAGAAAATTGGTTTTAAGCATCAGTTTCCAACCTTGATATGATTTGGATTTTTTACCATGAAAATATTTTAGTTGAAAATAATATTTCAATAAATAAGAATTTAATGGAAGTCAAGATATTTGGAGGGAAAGAAATTTAATGAGCTTAGGAAAAACAGAGATGAAAGGTAGACTGACCCTGGAGAGAGAAGACCAGCCGTACAGCACCTGGAGTTAGAGAGAGGGCCCTCCTGATTCATAGGCAATGTTGCATAAAATACAAATGAAGAGATGAAAGCTTCTTCCCTAGTCTTGCTCTGCCCTTAAGACATCTCAAGGTTCTGCTTAGCTTCAGCACTCTGGTTCTCTGGGATACTCCTCAGAGGTAAGAGTGCAGCACTCTCAGCTGTCCCAGTTCACTCACTCTTGGACTTAACCTCTACATCTGATGCGAGAACCCTCAGCTGTTCCCTGGTTCTCCCATTTGCAAGGTAGGTGTGAAATTGCATGAGCTCCCTAGTCACCCAAACTCTCTAAGTGGTTCCGCAGATACTGTCTTCTCCTGTAAGATAACCAGAGATGATCACAAAGGTCCCCCAAAGATGGGATCTGTCATCTATCCACCACAACTGAATTTCTTTCAAGTAGAAGCAGGCTGAGAAGTAACCAAAGCCAGGGAGGTAGAGAGCTGGGATGACAGGACTTTTTCTGAGAAACTTCAGGAGAGCAGCTTCCACACATGGAATGTGAATCCAAGGCTCCTAAAGGAACCAATCCATACATAGAAAGGTCACTGAATACAGCTTCTTGCTTGGTAGTGCCATAAGGGACATATGCCGTGTATGTCTTGCCTCTTCTAATCTGACCTGACTTTTTCCTATGTCCGTGGACTGAATGCTCTTTAAACACACTCTATACACTTTGGGGCCACCACTTATTAGAGATGATTCTCTGGACCAAAAATGTAAATCAGAGAAGGTATGATTAGGCACCTTAGTGTCAAGGCATCCATTCTATTAATACAATCTAAAATTCCACATCTAAAATCTACAGCAAATTTTAGAGTTGAGGCATTGAGAGGAAGATAAGACATTTGTCATTCAGAGGACAAATAAATAGGACACTTTATGGATCCTACAACTTCAGAGCAGGGGTTAGGAAGTAGGGCTTAGTAAAGGAAAGAAACATGCTTACAGCAGTTAAGACAGGATCTATCCTAAGGATCCAGGAACATTCTAATGTTGGGAGAAAAAAAAAAAGTGATAATGGTCCAACTCCTTCCTTCCTTTCTCTCTCCTCAACTTAAAGTTCTGACTACTTGTGAATGGGAAAATGAGCTCAGGCACAGCAGTTCTGGCCAAACACTGACCTTTCTCAAAAAAAAAAAAAGAAAGAAAACAACTAAGGTAGCAAAAAGGAAATCCCTCAGATGTGATGATTTTGGCCAAGTGAACTTGACCCAATAGCTCCAGGGTCTTCCTGCTAGAGTCATAAGAGCCATCCTGCTCCCTGAGGACACAGTCCTCCTGAGCTTCAAATTCTTCCAGCATGCGTACTCTTCTGTTTCTGTTCAAGACCAGCCCTGCTGTCCTGCTCCTCGTTCTCTGCCTGAGACTTGGGTCCGGCGCAGCTCAAGACCTAGTGTAAGTCATGTATTTTTCCTCCCTGCAGAAAATCTTCCAGGGGAGGACACTTTTGCCAACCCAGAACTCATTCTCTCCCTGCTCAGAAACTGCTGGGAGAGGTTACTGAATCCATGCACTTACAGCAATTTTGTGTTTTAAATCCATCTTCTATCCTTTAATCATTCTCTTCTTTTGCCATGAAAGAGAAACATAGTTGGCAATGTGACTGTGGTCAATAGCTGTGGTATAAACTTTGAATAAGGTGCCTGAGCTGTACAAGAGGGGCCATGGCCCTGGTCACTGCCCAGAAGAAAAGGTTGTGCTGATCCACCAACTTAGATGATCTCTGTGCTTCATGGGCATCAGTGCTCACCTCAGGTGTGTGTCATGCAAAGTAGATCCTTATGGCATTGGTGCCTCTGTATCCCTTTTATCCCCTGCTCTCTCTGCCTCCCCTGTTTCCATATTCCCTCTCAGGCTACCGCAATCCAAGACTTTTATCTGACCTTTTTTCTGCCTCTTTTTCATATCTAGACAGGAGGTGATTTCAGCAAAACTGATAATTGATCCAGTTGAAAACTCAACGAACTATTATGACGTAACAGTCACCGTTAAAAGTTACGTGGCCAAATGCTTAGTGGTAAGTGAGGATTTGTGGGTCATGGTGAGTGGGGAGAGAGAAGAAAAATATCCTCATAAATGATTTCAATCTGCACTACTGATTTGAAGTGAAACATCATCTTACAAAGTCACCTACAAATGCTTTTGCATGCATTAGCCATGAACTTCAGAACAACTCTCTTAGGAAAGTGTGTATTATTATTTCCATTTCTAAAATGAAGAAGTGATGATACAGATGGAATAGTTGAATTCATAAATTCTGAAAGTACATTGGTAGCTTCCAGGGCCAAGGTGTATGGGAGTGGGGACGTTAGTGTTTAATGGGGACAGAGTTTCAGTTAAGGAAGTCGAAAAATCTGGGAAATGGGTGATAGTCAGTGCTGCACAACGTGAATGGTCTTAGTGCCACTTAACTGTACAGCTAAATATGGTTAAAATGTTGTTTTTTATTATGTCGCTTTTACCACAAAAAAAGAAAAAGCACTAAAAAACAAAGAAGAATGTGATGGTAGGCAGAGGATAAATGAGAAGAGGTTTTAAACCATGTCAGGACTCTTATCTTCCCCAGGGGAGAAGCAAGGAGGAGAGAGAAAAGCAATAGGAATAGGGATAAAAACAAAGATGAATAAGACTGAGTGACAGTGATTAACCACCGTTGCTGGACCTGAGCCATCCACGCCCCGGCCGCCACCCTGTGCAGTGGGGAGGCTGTCAGGGAGACTCCACTCAATAGGCCACGGCAGATGGGAGAGAAGCTGCAAGAATGGGGTGATTACGGTCTCCCTCACCGCGGGGAGACTTACTGTCAGATCAGGACTGGCTTTCCAGCCTCCACCTCCATCAGCTTTCCTCACTGTCTTCAGTGAGCCTTCAGATCCCCTAGACAACTGGCTTCCCTGTATTTGACAGCAATCCCCAACTCCTTAGAGGCCTCAGTAAGGTTTTTAGAAAACTATGCAAACAGAAGGGAAAGTTGCAGAGCTACCAAAAGTCCTAAGAGAAATACATGCGGTATCTGATATTTACTCAAGTATAAATGATGCTAGAAACGCCTTTGCGCTTCCCCTTTCCAAACATCTTCTCTGTTGCCATTTCAGGAAGGTCCTGGGACTTTCTCTTCTCAGGTCTGACCTCAGTAGGTGTCTTCTCCCATCTGAGAATCTCAGTCATTCCTTCCATCTTGTATCTGATGAAAGTTGTATAACTGTTTTGGGTAAGGTAAACACGTACTAAGTACTAGTCGGCCAAGTGCTTTCCGGTTCCAGGTGTCTTTATTTGTACAATACACATAGTACTTCACCTTCATAAAGAGCTTTATCACACACAAAACACCAAAACTTATGAACTCGTACTGACTAGATAGCTTGATTTCACAAAGGTAGAATGAGAACCTCAGAGTAGTAACGCCATGTCACAAAGCCGGAAAGCAGCACAGTAGGGACAATGAACTCTGTTTTGTTAATTTGGTGGGTTTACTCCACATCAGAGCAGACTGCTTTTTACAATCTCAATGACGCTCTAAATTGAGTTTAGAAAAAATAAATAAATAAAAATAATAAATTGAGTTTAGATATAAATGTGTGAAGGGGTGATGTCTAGGGGAAACCTCTGGTGCCCTCTTCCTGTGTTGACCTAAAACACGCTTATTTTGCTTAATGGTTACTCCCCAGCTGCCTCATCCAAATCTATGCTTTTTCCTCAGGTTAGAGTCACGCTCGAGGCCTTCAGCAACATCATTTTTCCTTATGGTAATTTTATTTACACAGCCTGTCTGTGTGATTTCAGTACAAGAAACTTCTTTTGGGAAATACAAGCATCAGGTATGTGCTGAGACTTCCTGCCAGGGCATTAATGTCAGATTAGGGGAAATGTTATGTGAAGGCAAAGGGCAAAGTTTAAAGGGAAACCAAGACATGGCAGAAAGCAATATGAATAAATTATTGGAGGAAGAATGAAACTCATCACATAGAGGCAGTGTGGGCAAGGGGTTCAAAGTGGAGGAAGGGACAAGGGCTGGTAACATCTGTGTCTTGTATAGGAGCCTGAGAAATGGGGCTGAGTTTCAGATACAGTAAAAGGCAGGATACGATGTTTTGCGGGTGGGTCTGGTGTAAGAAGACCAGTAGCAGAATCCAGTTGTCTGAAACAACTTTGCTTTTTCTTTGCAGAAAATGGGATCATAAAAGGGAAAGCTGAAGTTGTGTCAGAAGAGAATATATGCCCTTCTGATGTGGAAATCTGCTCCCTTGTTTACAAAGTCTGTATCAAGCGTGAAATCATCATAAGATGCTGCTCTCAAAAGTCTGCTGAGTTTGTGGGTATCTGTGTAGACAAGAAAATAAATTTCCTATGGGCTTCTCACTGCCCTGCCTGTGTTCTCTCCCCCAAATTAGTACTGTGCTCAGACACCCGAGGATCCTAATGAACCAGTATTTTAAGAGGACTTCTCAGAGATGATACATGAGCATCCACTTCCTAGCAATTGAGAAGAAAAAGAAGACAGAACTATTCTTACCATTTAACACAGTGGGGAACATGTCCGGAGAGAACTGTCCCTGCTGCTGCTGCTAAGTCACTTCAGTTGTGTCCGACTCTGTGTGACCCCATAAACTGAGCAACGGTTCTAAGCAGCAGTTCCCAATCAGTTTAAACCAGGAACCGGTTTTGTGGAAGACAATTTTTCCATGGACCAGGGGTTTGTGGCAGGGGGAGGTGAGGGATAGTTTTGGGATGATTCAAGTGCATTATACTTATTGGCAATTTATTTCTATTTTTACATCCTCAGCTCCACCTCAGATCATCAGGCATTAGATCCCAGAGGTTGTTAATTCTCCTTCCTATTTCAGTCCAGTTACATGCAGCTGCCCCTCCCAGTTATCTGAAAGTTCAATGAACCTGAAGTCTTAAATTATTACATCTTGCTCCTCTTGAACTAGCAAGGAAAAGACTAGCAGGAGCTCAGGTGTGCTGGGCTCCTGACCAGGATGTTCCTTCCCTGTGCCCAAGCTCTTTCATCACAATAAGGCAAAACTCAGTCAGCAACTCAGTGAATGGAGATTGAGGAATTATGGGGACCATTCATCACTGCTGCTAATGGGCATGTATAAATAGGTACAGCCATTCAGAATCACCTGATGTTGTTACTTAAATTAATTGTGTACATACCTTCAGACCCAGAACTTCTACAGCCAGAAGTGATGGCAAGAGAGACAATTTTGATCCCTGGGCTCCAGGGCCAATCTACTTTAGCTATCAAAGACAAAGGGCCACTGAAGAGCCATTGTTTTAAAAGACGTGCCCATCTTGAAGGGCTTTTCATGATCCCATGCACTGTAGCCTACTAGGCTCCTCTGTCCATGGGATTTTTCAGGCAAGAATACTGGAGTGAGTTGCCATTTCCTTCTCCAGGGGACCTTCCTGACCCAGGGATCAAACCCGGGTCTCCTGCATTGCAGGTGGATTCTTTACCAATTGAGCCACCAGGAAAGCCCTCATAAGTACAGCTAGTGAAGAACATCACCATATCCCTAAACGATTCCATGTCATTTCCTTGGCAGCTCATGTCTGTGCTTTTCCTGGTATGCCACATGGCCAGTAGTTTTCACATAATGCAATGAATGCAGTATATATCTTGATCATGGTGCTCCCATTGTAACAACCCTTTCACTTAAAAAAATTATTCCATTGATTTAAGGAGATGTTAGATGGACCTAGAAATCAGAACTCTGTGAGCTCTCAGATAGTGGTGCTGAATACACACTGCAGGCAGGAAAAAGTTCCATATCTAGAAAAATGCATCAATTTCAATACAGACAAGATGCATGAATGAATGCTAAGTCACTTCAATGTGTCCAGCTCTTTGAGATCCTACGGAGATACTGCCCCACCAATAGTCCAGGGTAATCATTATTCTATGAAATTGTCCCCTTGAGAGATGGTACCTTATTGAGGTCTCAGAATTAGTTTTTGTTGTTGAAAGGCCAGCACCTGCAACATCAAAATCACTTATGAGAAGAAATGAATTTTTTTAATTTTACCAAATACTTTATTTCTTAAGTATTTTTTAATATTAGCTGCTCTGGGTCTTAGCTGCGGCACACAGAATCTTAGATCCTCATTGTGGTACACAGGATCTTTGGTTGCAGCATGAGAACTCCATGTTGTATGTGGGATCTACTTCCCTGACCAGAGATCAAACCTGGGCCCCCTGCATTGGCAGCACAGAGTCTTAACCACTGAACCACCAGGGAGGTCCCTGCTGCTGCTGTTGCTGCTGCTAAATCTCTTCAGTCGTGCCCGACTCTGTGTGACCCCATAGACAGCAGCCCAGCAGGCTCCTCTGTCCCTTGGATTCTCCAGGCAAGAATACTGCAGTGGGTTGCCATTTCCGTCTCCAATGCGTGCATGCATGCTAAGTCGCTTCAGTCGTGTCTGACTCTGTGTGATCCCACAGACAGTAGCCCACCAGGTTCCTCTGTCCACAGGATTCTCTAGGCAAGAATACTGGAGTGGGTTGCCATTTCCTTCTCCGAGGGAGGTCCCTAGCATATACTTTATTTTTATGGAAGTATAGTTGATTTGCAATAAGTTTCAGGTACAAACCACAGGAATTCAGTTATATACATATGTATATTTATAATTATTCAGATTCTTTTCCCTTATAGGTGATACTGTGCTATTTTCAACTTATGAAGGATGGCTGCTATATCCACTCAAATACATAATTTCTGGGTCTGCCAATGTCTAAGTAATAATGCAGAACTCTGGTCAGGAATTGGGTCTCCATAGTGCTCAAATGCACCTTTTAAAAAATTAGTTTTCTCCTGCAGAGAGCATAGACTTATTCCAGAATGCTGTTGGTCTACCCTGCAACACTCTGGTGAGACTTAACAGAGTCGACACGTAGAGTCCATCATCTACCATGAATCTGTGTAGCACCATAGGATCTCCCAAGTGATGTGGCCAAAATAAAGGGTTTCTATTAGCTCAGATTGCCATAACAAAATATCATAGATCGAGTGGCTTAAAGAACAGATTTTTATTTTCTCATTGTTCTGGAGACTAGTAGTCTGAGATCAGGATGCCAGCATGACTAGGTCCTAGCAAGCGTCTCTTCCTGGCTTGCACACAGCCACCTTCTCACTGTATCCTGATACAGGGAAAAGAGAGTAATGGTTCCTTTTCCTCATCTTATAATGGCACCAGTTCTAGGAGCTCCACTCTTATGACCTAATTTAACCTGATTCACCTCTTTAAAGGCCCTAATAGACTCATTTGAGGGAGGGGAGGCAGAGCAACCAAAAATAATTTCAGGAAACACAATTCGGTCTCAGCAAGACTGCCCCCACCAAAGTTTGAACCTGCTATAGAACCCCTTTATTGCTCTGGATACCACTCAAAACTGGCATCTTTTTGAGTCATTCAGTGATGATTTGTCAGTCCCCAAATTAGTAAAGTCTACCTCCGAAATCCAAGGTCTTCCAAGAATGGTACCACTTTTTCAGTGGTGAGTTGTTCAAGGTTCAATAACTGTCTTTACCTTAGAAAAGAGCTTCCCAGGTGGTGCTAGTGGTAAAGAACCTGCCTGCCAATGTAGCAGATGCAAGAGACAAGGGTTTGATTCCTGGATTGGGAAGATCCCCTAGAGGAAGGCTTGGCAGCCCACAGTATTCTTGCCTGGAGACTCCCATGAACCAAGGAGCCTGGAAGGCTACAGTCCAGGGGTTCGCAAAGAGAAACGACTGAAGAGTCTTAGCACAGCACCTTGGAAAAGATGTTCCAACATGCCCTGGACCACTATACTCCTAAAAACTTCACTAATGTGGAAGCCCCTTAAGTGTTTGTATTTTTACTAATAGTTCGCATTTCAAAGTATTCCACAAAACTGAAGAAGAAACACTTTCATGTTATTCCGTGAAACCACCATTATCCTGATTCCAACCACTAGAAAAAGAATCCACAGAAAAAAAGAATATTATAGGTCAGTGTTCTTGTTGAACATAGATGCAAAAATCCTTGACAAAATATTAGCAAGTCAAATTCAGCATTATAGCAAAAGGATCCTACACCATAGTCACCTAGGATTTATCCCAGATATTCAAAGATAATTCAATATCCACAAGTCAATCCATGTGATACAGCACACTAACAAAACTAAGGATAAAAATTATATAGTAATCTCAATACAGGTAGAAAGAGCTTTTCACAATATAAAACATCCATTTATAATTTTTAAAACTCTCAACAAGGTATGTATAAAGGGAACATACCTCAACATAACATATACTGTCATATATATATGTAAATACATATATACAAATATATATATATATATATGACAAACCCACAACTAACATCATACTCAATAGCAAAAGGCTGAAAGCATTTATTCTAAGGTCATAAACAAGACAAGAATTCCCACTCTCACCACTTTTATTCAACACAGTAGTGGAAGTCCTAATCAGAGCATTCAGACAAGAAAAATAAGAAGCATAGAAATGGAAATGGAAGAAGTAAAGCTGTCACTATTTGTAAATTACATGGAATTTGCATAAAAACCATAAAGATCCCACCAAAAGACTATTAGTACTAATAAATGAATTCAGGAAAGTCATAGTCTATAAAATTAATATACACAAAACTATAGTGTATACACTAATGATGATCTATCAGAAAGAAATTAAGAAATTAACCTCATTTACAACTGCATCTTAAGACAATAAAAGACCCAGCAATAAACTTAATCAAAAAAGTGAAAGACTCATACTTTGAAAATTATGACATTGATGAAAGGAATTGAAGATTACACACAAAAAAACATATACTACACTTGTAAGAATTACTACTGTTAATATGTTCATACTACCCAAAGCAATCTACAGATTAAATGCAATCCCTATCAGTATACCAAGGCATTTTTCACAGAACTAGAAAAAATACTCTTTAATTTTGTATGGAACCACAAAAGGCCCCAAGGAAAAAAGACATCTTGAGAAAAAACAAAACTGAAGACATCATACTCCCTATTTCTAACTATTCTACAAAGCTCTATTCATCCAAACACTGTGATACTATCCAAAAAAAGCCACATAGATCAATGGAACAGACTACAGAGCCCAAAAATAAGCCCACACCTATATAGTCAATTAATCTACATTAGCAGTATGCTCCTTGACACTGGTCTTAGCAATATTTTGGGGTGTCTGTTTCCTCCTGCAAGGGTAACAAGAGCTACAGATAGGACTCCATCAAGCTAAAATCCTTTTCCACAGCAAAGGAAACCAACAATAAAATGAAAAAACAAACTACTGAATGAAAGAACATATTCCAAATACTATGTGTAATGGGTTAATATCTAAATTATATAAAGAAAACATACAATATT
>NW_011494440.1:9654-11380 GCF_000754665.1 Bison bison bison | reverse complement strand
GGGTTGCAATTTCCTTCTCCAATGCATGAAAGTGAAAAGTGAAAGTGAAGTCGCTCAGTCGTGTCCGACTCTTAGCAACCCCATGGACTGCAGCCTACCAGGCTCCTCCATCCATGGGATTTTCCAAGCAAGAGTACTGGAGTGGGGTGCCATTGCCTTCTCTGATTTAGCCTAATACATCCTAGATATTATTTTAAGATATAATATTTATATGGAATTTATGTTACATATATTTAATATTTTAAAATAATTAATGAGATACATTATATTGTTTTATTCATACTAAATCTTTGAAATCCACTGGGAAGTTGACACCTACAATAACTCTAAGTTAGACTAACCCCATTTCCTGGCTTCAGTGGCCACTTGTGCTATGCAGACAGTGCAACTGTTGAACATTTCCACTGTGTCAGAATGGGCTGATGGACAGAGGCAACCCAGAACCTTAGCAGAGTAAGGCTGGCTGCCAGCCCGCATCCTAAGCAGCACACAACTGCCTGCAAATACCACCACATTACCCCTAATATCACAACACTACTGAAAAAATGACAGCCTGCTAATAGGTTTTCTGCTGAAATTTGCTATTAATTGCTTCATTCCTTTCCATTCCTTTGGCAAACTAGCCCACGATTTTACTGGAGCCCTCTGGGGCTACATATTTCTTAATACATAGCAGAAACATCATTTCAACACAAAAAGGTAATTTGTAGCCTGCTAGTATTTGTGGAAGTCTATCAGAAGAAGTAATTAGATGTGTCTAGTCAGAGAAATTAACTAAGAAGAATAGTTTTAAGCTTCAATGTCCAACCTTGATATGATTTGGACTTTTTTACCATGAAAATATATTATTTAGTGGAAAATAATATTTTAATAAATACAAGTTTAATGGAAGGCAAGGTCTTGGAAGGGAAAGAAATTTAATGAATTTAGAGAAAACAGAGTTAAAAGTCCGACTGAATGGGAGATAGAAGACCTGCTGTACAGCACCTGGAGTTAGAGTGAGGCCCCTCCTGATTCATAGACAACAGTGGATCAGCTACAAATGAAGAGATGAAAGCAACCTTCCCTGGTCTTAAGGCCTTAAGGCCTCTCAGAGTCCTGCTTAGCTGCAACACTCTAGTTCTCTGGGATACTCTCCAGAGGTAGGAATGCAGCACTCTCAGCTGTCC
Source organism: Bison bison bison (assembly GCF_000754665.1). Taxonomy (NCBI): domain Eukaryota; kingdom Metazoa; phylum Chordata; class Mammalia; order Artiodactyla; family Bovidae; genus Bison; species Bison bison. The sequence goes on along the minus strand of NW_011494440.1, from coordinate 10,211 downwards.
CAGCTCAGTCACTCTTGGACTTAACTTCCCCATCCAACACCAAAACATTCAGATCTTCTCTGGTTCTCCCATTTGGATGGTAGGTGTGAAATTGCATGAGTTGCCTAGACACCCTAACTCTCTAAATGGTTCCTCAGATGCCACCTTCTCCTGTAAGATAACTGGAGATGATCACAAAGGTCCTTCAAAGATGGGATCTGTCATCTGTCCCCACAACTGAATATCCTGCAAGTAGAAGCAGGCTGAGCAGTAACCAAAGCCAGGGAGATAGAGAGCTGGGATGACAGGACTTTTTCTGAGAACCTTCAGGAGAGCAGCTTCCACACATGGAATGTGAATCCAAGGCTCTGAAAGGAACCAGTCCATACATATAAAGGGCATTGAATCCAGCTTCTTGCTTGTTCATAGGGTCATAAGAAATACACACACATATATCTGGTTATGCAAATCATAGAAAGTATGAGTAGGCACATTAATGACAAGGCATCCATTCTACAATCTAAAACTCTACATCTAAAATCTACAACAAATTTTACGCTTGAGGCATTGAGAGAAAG
>NW_011494440.1:4578-8580 GCF_000754665.1 Bison bison bison | reverse complement strand
AAGGATGTGAACTGGATACAGCCCTTTGGACAGAATATGTCTGTATCAAAAATTTAAATGCATACATTTTAACCTAGCCATTCCACTTATTGGAGAAGGAAATGGCAACCCACTCCAGTAGTCTTGCTTGGAGAATCCCATGGACAGAGGAGTCTGGTGGGCTACAGTCCATGGGGTCACAAAGAGTCAGATACGGCTGAGTATGCATGCATTCCACTTACAGAGATGTGTTCTAAAGAGATATTCACAGAAGTCTACGAAGATACAATGAGTGAGGATGTTTGCAGCATTGTTTATGATCATAAACAAAAATGGAAAACAACAGAAATGTCAACCTAGACTTTTACCAGAGTTTTTTCCTGTCTCTTTTGCCATATCTAGACAGAAGGTAATTTCAATAACCCTGACGGTTGAACGAATTGGAAACTCAGATGACTATAATGTAATACTCAGGGTTACAAGTCATGTGCCTGTATACTTAGTGGTAAGTGAAGAATTGGGGATTACGGTAAGGGGGGAGAGAGAAGAGAAATATCCTCATAAACAATTTTTGTGGTCACTAGTGATATGAAGTGAAAGAGATACTTACAAAAAAGTCACCTACAAGTGCTTTTGCATTCATTAGCTATGAACCTGAGAGCAACCCTGTTAGAAATGTGTGCATTATCATTTCCATTTTAAAAATGAAGAAGTGATGGTATAGATGGAATAGTCAAATTCAAAAATTGAGAACACACAGTGGTAGGTGCTAGGCACCAGGGAGTACCGAGTGGGGGTATTAGTGTGTAATGGGGACAGAGTTTCAGTTTAAGAAAGTGGAAAATTCAGGAGATGGATGATGGTGAGATCTACACAAAAATGTGAATGTACTTAACGCCACTGATCTGTATAGTTAGATATGGTTAAAATAGTATGTTTTATATTATGTGACTTTTACCTCAACAACAACAACAAACTTTTAGTGATAGTATGCAGATGATAAATGAGGAGAGGTTTTTTAACTATGTCAGGACTCTTCACTTCACCAGGGGAGGGAAGGAGTGGAGACGAGAGAGGAAAGTAACATAAAGGGGATAATAACAAAGATGGATAAGACTGATGACAATGACAAAGGAGCTTTGTTGACTTGTGCCATCCGCACCCTTGTCTCAGGCCAATGCGGTGATGTGGTTGAGTCAGGGAGACTCCACTCAGTAGGCCATGGCAGACGGGAGAGAAGCTGCAAAAATGGGGTGATTATGTCCTCCTCACAGATGGAAGACTTACTGTCACATTGGAATTGGCTTTCCCATTTCCTACCTCTATTACTTTTCCCCGCTGCCTTCACTGAGTCTTCAGATCCCTTATACATCCTGCTGCAGGATATCTGACAGCAACCCCTGACTCCATCAAAGCTTCCTTGGGGTTTTTATAAAACAGATGCAAACAGAGGAGAAAGTTGCAGGGCTACCAAATCCCTAAGAGGACTACATACAGTAGAGAAAAAGAGATAGAGTGATCGGTACCAGAGGCTAGGGGTGGGAGGAATGAGTTGGGGAGATGTTTGTCAGGGTGTATAAACTTTCAGAAGATGCATAAATTCTGAGGATCTAAATATACCATGGAAATTATAGTTAATAATATTGAATTATATACTTAGAAGTTGCTAAGAGAGTAGGTCTTAGATGTTCTCATACAGAAAAAGAAATGGTAATTATGTGACTTCATGGAAGTATCAACTAACCCTATGGTGATAATCATTTTACAATATATAAATATATCAAATGAGCACATGGTACACTTTAAAATTACATAAAGGTTTTTCACTGATACCTCAAAAATACTAGAAAAATACTTTTAAATAAAAAATATCCTTAAAACCTCATGCATTATGCATTTATTCATTCAATAAATATGTCAAGTACACACATGTGCCACTACTTAGTTTAGGTACTGGGTGTACAGAAGTGAATCAGGAAATTTTCATCCTGCTCTTATGAAGCTTATATTCTTCAGGGGAGACAGACAATACACAAGTGAATAAGCTACTGATCTTCATTAACGGGAAAACTTTAGCCTGCCACTTACTAGCTATATCCTAATTACTTGCTTTCCCTCATCTCAGTTTTCCCATTAATTGGGGAACCACCCACTCCATCAGAACAAGACCCAGTTTTGCCCTCAGTCAACGCTCCCATCAGGAAGCTTCCATAAGCCTCTTATCCTTCTCCATCAGAGGTCAGACAGACTGAAAACCACAATCACAGAAAACTAACCAATCTGATCACATGGACCACAGCCTTGTCTAACTCAGTGAAACTATGAGCCATGCCCTGTAGGGCCACCCAAGATGGACGGGTCATGGTGGACAGTTCTGACAAAACGTGGTCCACTGGAGAAGGGAATGGCAAACCACTTCACTACTCTTGCCTTGAGAACTCCATGAACAGGATGAAAAGGCAAAAAGATAGGACACTGAAAGATAAACTCCCCAGGTCGGTAGGTGCCCAATATGCTACTGGAGATCAGTGGAGAAATAACTTCAGAAAGAAAGAAGAGACAGAGCCAAAGCAAAAACAACACCCAGCTGTGGATGTGACTGGTGATGAAAGTAAAGTCCAATGCTGTAAAGAGCAATATTGCATAGGAACCTGGAATGTCAGGTCCATAAATCAAGGCAAATTGGAAGTGGTCAAACAGGAGATGGCAAGAGTGAACACTGATATTTTAAAAATCAGGAAACTAAAATCAACTGGAATGGGTGAATTTAACTCAGATGACCATGATATCTACTACTGTGGGCAAGAATCCCTTAGAGGAAATGGAGTAGCCATCACAGTCAACAAAAAAGTCCAAAATGCAGTACTTGGATGCAATCTCAAAAACAACAGAATGATCTCAGTTCATTTCCAAGGCAAACCATTCAAGATCATGATAATCCAAGTCTATGCGCTGACCAATAATGCTGAAGAAGCTGAAGTTGAACAGTTCTATGAATACTTATAAGACCTTTTAGAACTAACACCCAAATAAGATGTCCTTTTCATTATAGGGGACTGGAATGCAAAAGTAGGGAGTCAAGAAATACCTGGAGTAACAGGTAAATTTGGCCTAGAATGAAGCAGGGCAAAGGGTAATAGAGTTTTGCCAAGAGAACACACTAGTCATTGCAAACACCCTCTTCCAACAACACAAGAGAAGACTCTACACATGGACATCACCAGATGGTCAACACCAAAATCAGATTGATTATATTCTTTTCAGCCAAAAATGGAGAACCTCTATACAATCAGCAAAAACAAGACCAGGAGCTGACTGGTTCAGATCATGAACTCCTTATTGCCAAATTCAGACTTAAATTGAAGAAAGTAGGGAAAACCACTAGAACATTCAGGTACAACTTAAATCAAATCCCTTATGATTATACAGTGGAAATGACAAATAGATTCAAGGGATTAGATCTGATAGATAGACAGCCTAAAGAATTATGGATGGAGGTTTGTGACATTGTACAGGAGGCAGTGAACAAGACCATCCAAAAGAAAAATGCTAAAAGGCAAAATAGTTGTCTGAGGAGGACTTACAAACAGCTGAGAAAAGAAGAGAAGTGAAAAGCAAAGGAGAAAAGGAAAGATATACCCATTTGAATGCAGAGTGTCAAAGAATAACAAGGAGCGATAAGAAAGCCTTCCTCAGTGATCAATGCAAAGAATAGAGGAAACAATAGAATGGGAAAGACTAGAGATCTCTTCAAGAAAATTAGAGATACCAAGGGAACTTTTCATGCAAAGATGGGTTCAATAAAGGACAGAAATGTATGGACCTAACTGAAACAAGACATTAAGAAGATGTGGCAAGAATACACAGAACTATACAGAAAAGATCTTCATGACCCAGATAATCACAATGATGTGATCACTCTTCTAGAGCAAGACATCCCAGAATGTGAAGTCAAGTGGGCCTTAAGAGGCATCACTATGAACAAAGCTAGTAGAGGTGATGGAATTCCAGTTGAACTACTTC
>NW_011494440.1:2424-3464 GCF_000754665.1 Bison bison bison | reverse complement strand
AAGTTATGACCAACCTAGACAGCATATTAAAAAGCAGAGGCACTGCCAACAAAGGTCCGTCTAGTCAAGGCTATGGATTTTCCAGTAGTCATGTATGGATGTGAGAGTTGGACTGTGAAGAAGGCTGAGTGGTGAAGAATTGATGCTTTTGAACTGTGGAGTTGGAGAAGACTCTTGAAAGACCCTTGGACTGCAAGGAGATCCAACCAGTCCATCCAAAGGAAGTCAGTCCTGAATATTCATTGGAAGGACTGATGCTGAAGCTGAAACTCCAATACTTTGGCCCCCTGATATGAAGCACTGACTCATTGGAAACGGCCCTGATACTGGGAAAGATTGAAGGCAGGAGGAGAAGGGGTCGACAGAGGATGAGATGGTTGGATGGCATCACCGACTCAATGGACATGTGTTTGAGTAGACTCAGGGAGTTGGTGACGGACAAGGAGGCCTGGCGTGCTGCAGTCCATGGGGTCGCAATGAGTCGGACACGACTGAGCGACTGATCAAACTGAACTGAACTGAGCAACCTGATTCAAGAGCTTTGCTCCCAGCTTGTGCACACACATGTATTGATACAAACAAATTCTTCCACCTTAAGTGAGCCTTTTGAAATCTCCAACAAATAGCATTTCAAAATCACAGATTTTAGTTCCTGCATGAGTTATATATGCATCTTTCCTTCCTTGGTCCTCTAATGTAACTTCCTTGATTGCCTGGAGTAACACTGTTTCTCCAGGAAATAGAGAAAAGGAATTCCCTGGCAGTCCGGTGGCTAGGATGCAGTACCATCACTGCCAAGGGCCTGGGTTCAATCCCTGCTTGTGGAACTATATAATTTCCTGCAAGCCACGCATGGAGGCCAAAGAAAGAGACACAGAGAAATATTTGTTAAGCTACATGTGTAATTTTGAGTGTTCTGTCAGCCACGTGTTTTGGGTTTATTCTCTTTTATTTCCGTATTTTTGGCTGGGCTGGGTCTCGGCTGCCGCAGGGGCTTTTCTCTGGTGGCGGCGCGGGGGGCTGCTCTCTAGCTGTGGCGT
>NW_011494440.1:919-1238 GCF_000754665.1 Bison bison bison | reverse complement strand
CTGCCCATGGGTTGACTTCTCTTCAAACATATTCTGTACCTTATGTGGCCACCACTTATTAGAGATGACTCATGGTACCAAAAATGCAGTCAGAGAAAGTATGAGTAGGCATATTAGTTTCAAGGCATCCATTCTACATCTAACACCTACAGCAAATTTTACAGTTGAGACATTGAGAGGAAGATAAGACATTTGTCATTCAGAGGACAAGGAAACAGAACACTTCCTGGAATCTATAGACTCGGGCAGGGGTTAGGAAGTAGGACTTGGAAACAATCCTGTTTATAGTGGTTAACACAGGATCTATCCTGATGATCCA
>NW_011494440.1:0-372 GCF_000754665.1 Bison bison bison | reverse complement strand
ACGGAACAAAGAATTGAACAGAGATAGCCGGCTGCAGACCTTCCCCCTCCGGTGACAGGCAGCCAGAGCCGGAAGGGGGCAATCGCAGCCCCAGAGAGACATTATCTATAAAACTGTAAGCAGGCTTCTTTGCTAACTAAAACTTCTTGGGGGTCTGGACGGTTAACATCTGCCTAAGAAGGTGGGCCGGTTTTGCGCCCAGATAACCGAGTGGTGGGGAGGCGATAAGTCGCAGCATTGGCGCTCGCCAAACACCTCATCACTTGAGCTGCTTGGACCTGGGAAGAGCACAATACTCAGGCCCAACTGAGTCTGCGCCTCGAGGACTACCCGAGTGCCTGAACCTGAGCGGCTTGGACCTGGGAGGTACAT
>NW_011494439.1:32238-33362 GCF_000754665.1 Bison bison bison | reverse complement strand
TATGGCTGAGTAAAATTCCATTGTATATGTGTACATATTTATCCATTTATTTATCATTGGCCACAAATTTCTGCCATATCTTGGCTGTTGTGAGTGATGATGCAATGAACATAAGGGTGCATTTATCTTTTCAAATTAGTGTTTTTGTTTTCTTTGGAAAAACACCCAGAGGTGGAATTGCCAGATTGTATGTTAGTTCTAGTTTTAATTATTTGAGGAATCTCCACAGTGTTTTCCATAGTGGCCACACCAGTTTATATTCCCACCAACAGCACACAAGGATTCCTTTTTCTCCACGTTCTCTCTAACTTTTATTATTTCTTGTCTTTTTGCTAATAGCCATGTGACAGATGTGAGGTGATATCCCATTGTGGTTTTCATTTTCATCTTCATAATAATTAGCGATATTGATCTTTTCTTCATGTGCCTGCTGGCTTTCTGTGTGTCTTCTTTGGAAAAATGTTTATTCAGATCCGTGTGCATCTTTAGATCTGCGTTAAGTGCCATATGGGTCTTGTGTCTTATATCCACTCAGCCACTCTGTGTCTTTTGATTAGAGCATATAGTCCACTTACATTTAAAGTAATTGTTGATAGGTATGTACTTATTGCCATTTTGTTCATTGTTTTCTTCCTTTGATCTCTTAAGTTGCTCTTTGATGACTATCTTTAGTGTTATGCTTGGATGTTTTTCTCTTTTTGTGTGTGTAGCTACTACAGATTTTTGATTTGTGGTTTCATATATATATATATGTGTATATGTATTATTGTTTTAAGTTGATGATCTCTTAAGTTTGGATGAATTCTAACAACCCTGCATTTTCACTCCCTCCCATCTTTAATGTTTGTGACATCACATTTTACATATAATTGTTTTGTGTGTCCCTTTAACTGTTGTGGATATAGGTGATTTTACTACTTTTCTTTTTCAGCCTTTCTACTAGCTTTATAAATGGTTAGCCCACTATCTTTACTGTACATGTGCCTTTACCAATTAAATTTTTCCTTTTATAATTTTTATATTTATAGTTGTGGTCTTTTCTGCTTAGCGAAGTCCCTTTAACATTTCTTGTAAAGCTGGTTTAGTGGTACTGAACTCTTTAATCTTTTGTTTTTCTGTAAAAC
>NW_011494439.1:31575-32138 GCF_000754665.1 Bison bison bison | reverse complement strand
CTCTGCAATTGTGATTATTCTCCTGTTTGTGAGTCAGCTACCCAGGGATGTGGGTCTTGACTATACTGTGTCCCAGTTCTTCTTACCCGTCTCATTATGGTTCCTTTATATCTTTAGTTGTGGAAGATAATTTTTGCTAATCTTCAGATTGTTCTCATAGGTAAATAGTTGTAATTTTGATGTGCCCATGGGAAAAGGCCAGCTCAGGGTCTTCCTGCTCCTCCTTGTGGACACATTTATCTTCCCCCCACCCCTGAATTGGTTTTGTTACCAGGGAGATAATTGGCTGTTTCAGTTCTTTCAAAAGTAACCATTATTCCAGATAGAGTGAAGGATCACATATATGATTACTGTTCAGTGAACTCTTGGGTGTAAGGTCCATGCCTTACTTGTCTCATGTGTAGATCATCAGTTCTTGTTCAGTAGTGCTTGTTAAATATATATTTATAGAAGGGAGGAAGGGGGAAAAGAAGGAAGGAAGAAAGGAGGGAATAATTATGAGATGATGATTAAACCATTTGCTTCAGGGACTCTTGGAGATAAATAGGAGGTTGTGACCTATC
>NW_011494439.1:30925-31475 GCF_000754665.1 Bison bison bison | reverse complement strand
AATGGTATTGTGTTTTTAATTATAGATTCCAATTGTTCATTAATGGTATATAGGAAAACAATTGACTTTCATATATTAACTTCATATTCTTAAACCTTACTCTAATGGCTCATTAATTTTAGAAGGGTTTTTTTTTTTTTTGGTTGATTTTTTGGAATTTTAAAATAATCATGCCATCTGCTAGCAAAGGTAGTTTTATGTCTTCCTTCCAAATATGTATGCACTTTATTTCCATTTCCCATCTTACTGCATTTGTTAGGACTTCCAATACAACACTGAGTAGGAATGGTGAGAAACACCACCATTGCCTTGTTCTTGATCTTAGGCTAAAACATTTAGCTTCTCTCCATTAAGTATTGTATTCCTGGTAGATTTTTTTTTATAGATGTTCTTTATGAAGTTGAAGAAGTCTTCACTCTATTCTCATTCACTGTATATTGTTCACTTTTGTCAAGTGTATTTTTCTGCATGTATTGATATAATCGAGTTAGTTTTTCTTTTTAGCCTTATTGATGTGATGGATTATATTAATTGATTTTTGGATGATGAA
>NW_011494439.1:30471-30825 GCF_000754665.1 Bison bison bison | reverse complement strand
GGCTAGGTCCTAGGATCCCTGGCTATGTGGCAGGATGGTGGTCTAGGACTGATGCCAGCCCACTGGTGGGCAGTTAAGACCCTGGCACTAATAGTCTAGAAGGACGACTCGAAAATGGCACTTGCCAGTGTCCTTATGGTAAACAAGCTCCAAAATGTGGCTGCTATCAGTATCTGTGTCCCTGGGGAGAGTCCCAGTTGCTTTCTGCCTCTCCAGGTCATTCTCTGAGATCAGCAAGCGAATCTGACCCAGGCTCCTTTCAAATTACTGCCTCTGCACTGGGACTTGAAACATGTGAGATATTGTGCAAACTGTTAAAGAGCAGAGTCTCTGTTTTCTACAGCCCTCAGTCTC
>NW_011494439.1:29844-30371 GCF_000754665.1 Bison bison bison | reverse complement strand
GAACCTCTGCAATTGTGATTATTCTCCTGTTTGTGAGTCAGCTACCCAGGGATGTGGGTCTTGACTATACTCTGTCCCAATTCTTCTTACCCATCTCATTGTGATTCCTTTATATCTTTAGCTGTGGAAGATAATTTTTGTTAATCTTCAGGTTCTGGTGGTAGTGATGGCCTTTTTTTCATTTCTGAAATCAGTAATTTGTGCCTTCGTTTTTAGTTAATCTGACTAGAGGTTTATCTATTTTATTGATCTTTTCAAAGAACCAGACTTCGGTTTCATTGATTTTTCTCTTTTGTTTTCCTGGTATAACTTTCATTGATTTCTGCTTTAATTTTTTAATATTTCTTTTCTTCTGCTTACTTTGGGTTTGATTTGCTCTTCTTTTTCTAGTTTCCTAAGGTGGAAGCTGAGATTATTGATATCAGGTCTTTTTTTCTAATATATTAATTCTATGCTATAAATTTCCCTCTAAGCACTGCTTAGAATTTTTATAAATTATATTTTTATTTTCATATAATCCAAAATGT
>NW_011494439.1:29019-29744 GCF_000754665.1 Bison bison bison | reverse complement strand
AGGCTATTGATTTTTTAGTCTAATTCTACTATGTTCTGAGAGCATACTGATATAATTTATATTCTTATAAGTTTTGTTAAGATCTGTTTTATGACCCATGAATGTGGTCCATCTTGGTGAATGTTCCATTGAGCTGGAGAAGAATGTGTATTCTGCTGTCGTTGGATGAAATACTCTGCAGATGACAATAAGATCCCGTTGACTGATGGTGCGGTTCAGTTCAACTATATCATTATTAACTTTCTGCCTGCTGGATCTGTTGATTACTAATAGAGGGGTTTTAAACTCTCTAATTGAAATAGTGGACTTGTCTGTATCTTCTTCAGGTACTATCCATTTTTGCATCATGTATTTTGATGCTCTGTTAAATATACACATAATTTTCCTTCCTCTAAAACCTGCTTTGTCTAAAACTAATATAGTTACTTCCACTTTCATCTGATTAGTGTGTTAGCATGGTATATCTTTCTCCATCCCTTTACTATTTAAAATTTATTTTTAATTGGAGGATATCTTTTAGCATCCTTTTACTTTTAATCTATATGTATCTTTACATTTAAAGTGTGTAGATAACATATAGTTGGGTCTTGTTTTTTTTTTTTATAATCCACTTGGATAGTCTGTGTTTTAATTGGTGTATATAGACCATTCACATTTAAAATGATTATTGGTACAGCTGGGTTAATACTGACAATATCTGTAATTATTTTCTATTCATTTTCCTT
>NW_011494439.1:27757-28919 GCF_000754665.1 Bison bison bison | reverse complement strand
CACAACTGAAGTGATGCAGCAGCAGCAGCACAATAATTTTATAAGAGTTTCAGAAACCAGTTAAAAATCAGTAGCAACCAAACAGATGCACAATCAAATAAAAGCTACCTTAAAAATGGCCAGACATTTCATTATACTTTACTCACCCTTGCGGTATGGTCAGGGGTAATCAACTGAATTCCTGGTTCCCCCACTTGGGACAGAAGGAGCAGGATGGAACGTGTATGCAATATTCTGGCCTGTCTGTGGGCTACCTGAGGAACTTATTTCTGTATCACCTGACTCAGAGCACAGATGAGGAATAGTGACATAGTTTGGATTTTGGGCTGGAAGCTATGGAGGCAAATTGCAGGAGAACTGCAGACCTGTGGATGCTTGGGACCAAGAAATTATGGGCAAATGAATATAATAACATATCTAGTACCTAAGAAGCAGCAGAAGTGAGAATCTTTGGGAAATTAAAACATTTAAAAGCAGCTGGGCAAACTGTTTACAATAGCCAAGACATGGAAGCAACCTAAGTGTGCATCATCAGATGAATGGATAAAGAAGATGTGGTACATATATACAATGGAGTATTACTTAGCCATAGGAAAGAATGAAATAATGTCATTTGTCACAACATGGATTGACCTAGAGAATATCATACTAAGTGAGGTAAGTCAGGCAGAGAAAGACAAATATTATATATCACTTATATGTGGAATCTAAAAAAATAATAGAAATTAATTTATTTACAAAGTAGAAATAGCCTCACAGACATAGAAACCAAACTTATGGTTACCAAAGGGGAGTGAGGAGTAAATTAAGAGTGTGGGATTAACAGATACATATTACTATCTATAAAATAGATAAATAACTCAACATTCAAAAAACGAGGATCATGGCATCCAATCTCATCACTTCATGGCAAATAAATGGGGAAACAATGGAAGGTGACTGCAGCCGAAAGATGATTGCTCCTTGGAAGAAAAGCATGACAAACCTAGATAGTATACTAAAAAGCAGAGACATTACTTTGCCTACAAAGATCCATATACTCAAAACTATGGATTTTCGAGTAGCCGTGTGTGGATGTGAGAGATGGACAATTAAAAAGGCTGAGTTCTGTAGAATTGATGCCTTCAAACTTTGGTGCTGGAGAAAACGCCTGAGAGTCCCT
>NW_011494439.1:26864-27657 GCF_000754665.1 Bison bison bison | reverse complement strand
CTTGACTGGATTTTTCCTACATTGCTAGATTCAATTTGCTAATATTTTGTTGAGGATTATTGCATGGGAGATATTAATCTGTAGTTCCTTTCTTACAACGTCTTTGTCTGGTTTTGGTATTAGGGTAATATTGGTCTCATAGAATGAATTAGGGAGTGCTCTCTCCCTCTGCTTTCATCTTCTGAAACTGATTGTAGAGTACTGGTATTATGTCCTTAAATGTTTGGGAGAATTCACCAGTTTATTATCTGGGCATGGTGCTTTCCGTTTTGAAAGAGTATTAATTTCTTTAACAGACGTAAGCCTATTCAGATTGTCTATTTTATGTGAGTTTTAGTTGGTTGTATCTTCCCAGATATTGGTAAGGTTTTCCCTAAGTTATCATATTATTGGCATGGAATTGTGCATATTTTTATGACAGTTCTGGTGGTAGTGATGGCCTTTTTTTCATTTCTGAAATTAGTAATTTGTGCTTTCTTTTTTAGTTAATCTGACTAGAAGTTTATCTATTTTATTGATCTTTTCAAAGAACCAGACTTCGGTTTCATTGATTTTTCTCTTTTGTTTTCCTGGTATAACTTTCATTGATTTCTGCTTTAATTTTTTAATATTTCTTTTCTTCTGCTTACTTTGGGTTTGATTTGCTCTTCTTTTTCTAGTTTCCTAAGGTGGAAGCTGAGATTATTGATATCAGATCTTTTTTTCTAATATATTAATTCTATGCTATAAATTTCCCTCTAAGCAGTGCTTAGAATTTTTATAAATTATATTTTTATTTTCATATAATCCAAAA
>NW_011494439.1:26344-26764 GCF_000754665.1 Bison bison bison | reverse complement strand
TTTTTTACTTATGTGTGTGTATTCCACTCTTCCACTGCTTTCTATAGTTTTATTTGAGCATTTGCTATTATTCTATTTTCTCTTTCTTAGTATATTAATTATACTCATCTTTTTAATTAGTAGTAGTCATAGACCTTACAATACATATTTACACAAATCTAAATCCACTTTCAAATAACACTATACTGCTTCACAGGCACTGCAGGTACTTTGTAGTAGAATACATCCTTTATAAAATCACTGTCATTCATTTCACTTTTCCATAAACTATAATTATTCAGTTAGTTGAGTTCAGTCAGTTCAGTCTCTCAGTCGTGTCTGACTTTTTGCGACCCCATGAATCCCAGCATGCCAGGCCTCCCTGTCCATCACCAACTCCTGGAGTTCACCCAGACTCAAGTCCATCGAGTCAGTGATGCC
>NW_011494439.1:25544-26244 GCF_000754665.1 Bison bison bison | reverse complement strand
AAAGGCTTTGGCATAGTCAATAAAGCAGAAATAGATTTTTTCTGGAACTCTCTTGCTTTTTCCATGATCCAGCAGATCATGTAATTATTCAGTACACTGTTGCTATTATTATTTTGAACAAACTTTATTCTGTTAGGTTAAGAATAAGAAAAATAAAAGATTTCACTTTACCTTCCTTTATTCTTTCTTTAACACTTTTCCCTTCTTTATGTAGATCTGAGTTTCTGACGTTATTTTCATTTTTCTTAAATAATTTAACTTTTTTGTGAGGAAGGTCAATTGGTGAAAAATTTCTTCAATTTTTGTTTGTCTGAGAAAATATTTCTCATTCACTTTGAAGCATAGTTTTGCTGGATACAGAATTGTAGGTTGATGGATTTTTTCTTTCAAGAATTTAAGTGCTTCATTCCACTCTTACTGCTTGCATGGTTTCTGAAGAGAAATCATATGCAATTCTTATCCTTGTTCCTCTATATGTAATGTGTGTTTCCTCTTTCAAGATGTTCTCTTTGTCTTTGATTTTATGTAGTTTAAATATGATATGCCTAGGTGTAAGTTTTCTCACATGTACCTGCTTTGTGTTCTCTGGGCTTCTTGGATTTGTGCTTTGGTGTTTGTCATTGCTTTTGGAAAATTCTCAGCCATTATTACTTCATTCATTAATTCTTTTTCCTTTCTTTCATCTCCTTCTGTCATTCCT
>NW_011494439.1:22484-25444 GCF_000754665.1 Bison bison bison | reverse complement strand
AAGAACTGACTCATTGGAAAAGACCCTGATGCTGGGAAAGACTGAAGGCAGGAGGAGAAAGGGATGACAGAGGATGAGAGGGTTGGATGGTATCACGGACTCAATGGACATGAGTTTGGGCAAGCGCCAGGATGGTGAAGGACAGGGAAGCCTGGTGTGCTGCAGTTCATCAGGTCACAAAGAGTCACACATGACTGAGCAACTGAACAACAACAACAAAGCCAGTGCATCTATGGTATTTTATTATAGTGGCCTGAGCTAAAATATCAGGAAAATAATATATAAACAAAATGAGAATATCAATAAAATATAGAAATTATGAAAAAGATGAAAAATTTTGATGATGAAAATGAGAATAAATGAATTTCAAAATTCACTAGAGGATTTCAAAGGCAGATTCAAACAGGCATAAGAAAGAATCAGCAAAGTTGAAGACAGTTTATTTGAAGTTATCCAGTTTGAGAAGCAAAAAAGAATCAGTAAAAGTGACTAGTGCCTATGGGACTTATGTGATATTATTAAACAGACCATTATACACATTACAGAAGTCCTAGAAGAAGGGAGAAAGAGGCAGAGAGATTAGTTGAAGAAATAATGGCTAAAATCTTCTCAAATTTGAGGGAAGACATAGATATACAAATCCAAGAAGCTCAATAAATTCCAAGTAGGATAAACCCCCAAAGACACAAATATTGGTTCGGCAGTAAAGAATCCACCTGCAATGCAGGAGATGTGGGTTCAATCTCTGGACTGGGAAGATCCTCTGGAGCGGGAAGATCTTCTGGAGCAGGAAATGGCAACCTGCTCTAGTATTCTTGCCTGGGAAATCCCATGGACAGAGGAACTTGGTGGGCTACAGTCCATGGGGTCACAAAGAGTAGGACACAACTGAGCAACTAAACAACAACAAAGACATTATAATCCAATAGTCAAATAATCAAAAGAGAACGACAGACAAGAATGTTGAATGACGCAAGAGAAAAATGACTTGAATGTATAAAGGAGTCCCCCATAAGACTGTTACCAAATTTCTCAGCAGAAACCTTGCAGGCCACACTGAATGAAAAGCAAACTGTCAATTGAGAATTCTGTATCCAGCAAAATTGTCCTTGAAAAAGTGAGGGAGCTAAGACAAGCTCAAGACAAACAAAAGGTGACGGAGTTCAGGAGTTCATTCCCACTAGATGTACCCTGAAAGGAATGCTAAAGGAAGTCTAAGTTGAAATGAAGGAATACTAGACGGCAATTTGAAGCATATGAAAATATAAATTCTCCAGTAAAGGTAAATAATACATGGACAAATATAAAAAACACTTTAATTTTAATTTTGTTTGTAACTCCACTTGGTATTTTCTAAAGGATTTAAAAGACAAGTGCGTGAAAATATAACCTATGTTAATGGGTACACAACATCAATAACATAACATTTGTGACATCAATAACATAAAGTGAGTGGGTAGAGCTGTAAAAGAGTAGAATTTTTATGTGATTGAATTTAAGTTGGTATCAATTAAAGAAAGATTGGCATAAGGATGTTGCATGTAATCCCCACGGTAACTACAAATAAACTATAGAATGTACACAAAAGGAACTAAGAAGTGAATCAAAGAGTGTACGGAGTGGACAGTGAAGGGTCTTCCCTGGGGATGTGAAGAAGGTTGCTAGCCCTCTCTGGGCAATGTATCCCACTTGGACACTCTACTGTATTGATTCACTTCTCCCAGGAATCACAGACCCATGCCAGTGAGGGACTAAGTTACAGTGTCATTTCATGCTGCCTGTTTTCCTTGCTTGGAATTTCAGCAAAATTTCATGGGAAGCTTGGCTTAATGGGGCAACAATCTCCCATACATGTTTCAGATATTTGTTATTCTTGATCTGTTGGTTGTCCCTTGGTACCTTCCTCAAGGAATTGGGAGCCAGTGAAGCCTCAGGAAGTTTTCAGGGGAGGAGGTAAGTTTTAAGGTGTGGTTCCCTTTTTCACATCCTGCCTAAAATCTCCTTGTCATTTCTCCACATCTATCAAAAGACTGCAGCAGGATTCCCACCTTCATGTTGAGGAGGTGGGAATCCTTACCAGTGTTCACTGAGAAGAAACTTGTGTAGGAGGGTGGCAGGACTGATGTTTGAGAACTATTTAGAATCTGCAGTGAGAGGGAAGGCAGAACTGAAAAGATCTAGGAAGGTTTTTAAGAGAGATAATGCTTAGTTCAACCTAACAATTGTTAAATATCAGATTTCCATATTCCCCACCAGAATTTTCATGTGACATTCAGTTTGAGAGCTAGATTAACTGTAGAGTTCATTTCCCTTTAAGATTCCAAGAACATTAAACTTCCCTAGTTATGTTAGTTACCTATGTATGTGGGTGGATGAAGAGATGTTGGATGTATGAATAGATCAAGGATGACTGGATGGCTAGATGTTGGATGATTTTTGATGGAAGGATGGATGGATGGGTAGACGGATGGATGAACAGATGGACGGATGGAGAACTGGACTGAGACAAAAGAAGAAAACCTCAAGTTGATCTGCTTGTTTCTTGACTGTTTTTGAAGTTCAGGTAGGCCTGCCTCAAGACATCATGAAATACTTCCTGGTCATTTCCCACTTTTTTTCATTAGGTTTTGAGTTAACAGTGTTATAAATGCTGCATCTTAGCTCCATCTGCATACATTTGAATGACATTAATTCTTTCCTTTTAAAATATTTATTTGGCTGTGCAAGGTCTTAGTAGTAGCTCGTGAGATCTTTGATCTTCATTGTGGCATGCAGTTTCTTTTAGTTGTGGAATGCAAGATCTTTTCCCCTGTCCAGGGATTGAACCCAAGAAGCCCCTTGCATTGGGAGTGGGGAGTCTCAGCCTCTGGACCATGAGGGAAGTCCCACATTAATTCTCACTGTGAAAGTTTAAGCTACACATTGCAAGTGATTTCATCATTAGCTCAACTCTCCAGTGT
>NW_011494439.1:20329-22384 GCF_000754665.1 Bison bison bison | reverse complement strand
AATCCCAGGGACGGGGGAGCCTAGTGGGCTTCCATCTATGGGGTCGCACAGAGTCGGACACGACTGAAGTGACTTAGCAGCAGTCATAGAGTTTACAATACATATTTACACAAATCTAAATCCACTTTCAAATAACACTATACTGCTTCACAGGCACTGCAGGCACTTTGTAGCAGAGTACATCCTTTATAAAATCACTGTCATTCATTTCACTTTTCCTTAAACTATAATTATTCAGTACACTGTTGCTATTATTATTTTGAACAAACTTTATTCTGTTAGGTTAAGAATAAGAAAAATAAAAGATTTCACTTTACCTTCATTTATTCCTTCTTTAACACTCTTCCCTTCTTTATATAGATCTGAGTTTCTGACATTATTTTCATCTTTCTTAAAGAATTTATTTTAACATTTCTTGTGAGGCAGGTCAATTGGTGAAAAATTCCTTCAATTTCTGTTTGAGAAAATATTCTCATTCACTTTTGAAGCATAGTTTTGCTGGATACAGAATTATAGGTTGATGGATTTTTTCTTTCAAGAATTTAAGTGCTTCATTTCACTCTCTTACTGCTTGCATGGTTTCTGAAGAGAAATCATGTGCAATTCTTATCCTAGTTCCTCTATATGTAATGTGTTTTTCCTCTTTCAAGATGTTCTCTTTGTCTTTGATTTTCTGCAGTTTAAGTATGATATGCCTAGGTGTAAGTTTTCTCACATGTATCCTGCTTTGTGTTCTCTGGGCTTCTTGGATTTGTGCTTTGGTGTTTGTCATTGCTTTTGGAAAATTCTCAGCCATTATTTCTTCACTCATTATTTCTTTTTCCTTTCTTTCATCTCCTTCTGTCATTCCTATTACATACGTGTTACACTTTTTGTAATTTTCCCACAGTTCTTCAATATTCTATTGAGTTTGATCACATTTTCAGTTTGGGACATTTCTCTTGGCATACTTTATTTATTTATTTATTTATGGCCGTGCTAGGTCTTTATTGCTGCATGCGCTTTTTTCTAGTTGTGACAAGCAGGGAGCTATTCTTTGCTGCAATACACGGGCTTCTCATTGCTGTGGCTTCTCTCACTGCAGAGCATGGGCCCTAGGGCATGTGGGCTTCAGTAGCTGTGGCATATGGGCTCAGTAGCTGCAGTTTCCAGGCTCTAGAACAGAGGCTCAATAGTCGTGACACATGGGCTTAGTTGCTTGCTCTGCAGCATTTTCCCAGATGCTGGAAAAGAAATCTGTGGGATTTTCCCAGATCAGAGATTAAACCTGTGTCTCCTGGATTGGCAGGCAGATTCTTTGCCACTGAGCCACCAGGGAAGCCCCTTGCCATATCTTTAGATGACTTTTTCTTCAATCATGTCCAGTGTGCTGATGAGTTCATCAAAAGCATTCTTCATTTTTGTTACAGTGTTTTTGATTTCTCACATTTCCTTTTGATTCTTATTTTTCATCTCTCTTTACATTGCCCACATATGCTTACATTTTGCCTCCTTTTTTCATTAGAGTTCTCAACACATTAATCTTCTTTATTTTAAATTCCAAGTCTGATAATTTCAAAATATCTGCCATATCTGAGCCTGGTCTGATGCATGATTTGTCTCTTCAGATTGATTTTTCTTTGCCTTTTAGCATGCCCAGTACTTTTTTGTTGGAACTCAGACATGATGTACTTAGTAAAAGTAACTGAGGTAAATGGAGCGTTAGTGTGAGGTCTTATGTTAAGCTCTCTAGGAGTTAGGCTAGTTTTACTGTTTTTTTGTAGCCATGGTGTCAGAGGCTAAAATGTGCCTAGTGTCTTTGTCTATCC
Source organism: Bison bison bison (assembly GCF_000754665.1). Taxonomy (NCBI): domain Eukaryota; kingdom Metazoa; phylum Chordata; class Mammalia; order Artiodactyla; family Bovidae; genus Bison; species Bison bison. The sequence continues at coordinate 20,576 of NW_011494439.1, read as the reverse complement.
TCTCCATTGTTATCGGGTTTCCCTAGATTCTTCTTCTTAAACAGTGTCTAAGGCTTGCAGGTCTTTCAATCTCCTGTTATTATACAGGATCCCAATTGATGCGTAGCAAATTGTAGGGGAAGGAGAAATGTTCTATAATCATATAATTAGCTCTCAGTTTTTAGTGACCCATATCCCTGAGTTGTGACCTTCAAAAGCACTAATTAACTTTGCTCCTGCCTACCGGTGTAGGTGAGACAGGAAAGCT
>NW_011494439.1:19236-20229 GCF_000754665.1 Bison bison bison | reverse complement strand
CATCCATTGCAAATAAGACTCATTAGCATGTACAGGCAGTGCATACAAATTGAATACCTACAGTGAGAGAAAAAAGCACAGCTCCTATCTTGGGGAGCTCACAGTCTAATGAAAGAAAGAGATATTTGAAACAGGGAACCAGGGTACAGCAAGTGAGTACTATACGACTGGGGTAGTCTAGAGCAAGAAGTGAGCCACTATTTGAGAGGGTTAAGGAAGGCTTCCTATAGGAAGGAGGTACTGAGAATCCCTGAAGGCCAACCCAAGAAAATTAGACTTATTCCTATAAAGAGAAGGAAACCAATGAAGTGCTTCTTTGAGCTGAGAACAAAGTAGCAAAATATATTTTAACCTTTTCTGGTTGGGGGCTGGTTTACCACCATACTCAGTTACTGTAGTGACTGTAAATCTCTATGACTGAATCAGTTCTGATTTCCAAACATTTCCACTGTTGTTGTTTGTTCATGCACTTGTCTTTGTTTCTTTATGCATTTAATACAATCACTGACTTTATTGTTCTCAGCCTCTTTTGACTTTTCAGAGGTGATCAGGTGGTCAGAACATTCTCTTATTTAGGAGTTGCTACTGCAACCTTATTTTTCAGCTTTGGTGCTCTCTGTCTCTCTCTATGTCTCAAGAAAATTTAATGACTTAGGGATTCATGGATAGAATGCAGGGAGGGTCTATTGAATTTGAATAAGAAAAAAAGTATGTTTATATTTTTACAAATCTCTAACTGGAATTTAGCTTTTGCTTCTGTTACAAATTTGGCAATAAGCCACAGTAGTATTAGCAGTAGTTGTAGTTTTATCACCAGGAGAAATCACAGATGTTTTTATCCTATAACATTACAGCCATTGCCAATTTCTTGAAATATCATTTGTGCTGATCACTATTTACAAATTACATTAGTTATGAGACCTTCTGCTAAAACCTATTTAACATGCTAATAAAAGGAATATATGTGACTATATCACAAATTTTTATTTTTTA
>NW_011494439.1:17956-19136 GCF_000754665.1 Bison bison bison | reverse complement strand
CAATCAATCCATCCTAAAGGAGATCAGTCCTGGGTGTCCACTGGAAGGACTGATGTTGAAGCTGAAACTCCAATCCTTTGGCCACCTGATGTGAAGAGCCACCTGACTCATTTGAAAAGACCCTGATGCTGGGAAAGATTGAGGGCAGGAGGAGAAGGGGACCAGAGAGGATGAGATGGTTGGATGGCATCACCAACTCAATGGATATGACCTCGAGTAAACTCTGGGAGTTGGTGATGGACAGGGAGGCCTGGTGTGGTGCAGTTCATGGGGTTCGCAAAGAGTCGGACACGACTGAGCAACTAAACTGAAGTGAACTGAAGCCAGGCCTTAGTTAATGAGAATAAAGAACTCTAGGCTCATTTAAAATGGTTACTTTTCCCCCTCCTCTGCCTATAACAATTATAAATTTTTCACCAAACCTGAGAACCTGGTGGGGATCCTAGAGGTAAAAACTCACAAAAAGGAGTTTTTCTCTTTCAAGCTAGAACATGCTCCTTCTCCAGCAATTAGTCGATTACCTGATTACCCATTAAGTGCTCCAACCAGGATCCAGCAGTGGTGATTGTATTCGCCTGTCTTTCCAGTTTTCAAAGAAAAAAACCACAAGGCAGTTTGCCCTGTGACCTCAGTTTTCTGTGATTTTAAGAGGACTTGCTGATTTTCATTTCCTTAAGTCTTTGTTCTTGTGACAATAGGAGTGACAACTTCTAAGCTCTTTACATGTCAAGAAACTAGAAGCTCTTTCTAGTCTCTCTTCTGTGCATAAAGGTGTATAAAGTTTTCTATTTATATAATTAACATATACAATATACATTTTATAAACTACTTTGAAAGTTAACACATTGTGTACATTTTTGTGCCATTAAATATTCCCCTTATACTACATGCCTAGTGACATGATTTTTCATTAACACAGTTGAAACGTAATTTCTTAACCAATCCCCTATTTGAGGGTTCAAATTGTATCCTTTCCTTTGTTTTAAAAAAATTCCATGATAAATATCCCTGTATATAGGGGCTTCCCTGGCTGTCCAGTAGTTAAGACTGTGCTTCTACTGCAGGAGACAGTAGAAGATCCATGGTCGAGGAACTAAGATCCCATATGACTCTGCTGCTGCTGCTGCTGCTAAGTCACTTTAGTCGTGTCCGACTCTGTGCGACCCCATAGACAGCAGCC
>NW_011494439.1:17264-17856 GCF_000754665.1 Bison bison bison | reverse complement strand
ATTTGGCTGTACCGGGATCTAGTACCCTGACCAGGGATTGAACCCGGACCCCCTGCATTGGAAGCATGGAGTCTTAGCCCCTGGACCACCAGGGAAGTCCCCACAAATTTTTAAATAATGGGCTTATTTCAATATTTCCTTGGTAATCCTATACATTTTATACATTTAAAAACGTTGTTCAGAAAGAGATCCATAGGTTTCATTGGACTGCCATGGGGTCCATAGCACAAAAATGGTCGAGAGGCTCACTACTGCTTTTGCCACAATTGCTTGGTCTAGAGTAAGGAGTAATATTTCTTTTTCACCACCATGTTAGCGTCTTTCATCCAGAAACTTGCCCAAGCTTGTAAACATGTAGATCAATATTCTCGAGGACCATTAAACCCAGGTTGTGTTTTGTGTAACTACAGGCGGAAAAAGAACATTACGTGAGCAACTCTGGTTTCCAGCCAAGCTTATTCTTCAGGGTGCAAGACCTCTGGGTGCAAGATAATCCATTATTGCTCTACTGGTAGCCAGTTCTCTTGTAATTTTCGGGAACAGTCAGAAATTGAGATGGGGAGGCTCACAGCACTGCATTTAACCATTCTTC
>NW_011494439.1:16750-17164 GCF_000754665.1 Bison bison bison | reverse complement strand
GTTGAGGAAATGCAGTAGTTTGGTTCTGCTCCCTCCGGGTAGGGACTTAAAGAGCCAGATCTTCTTCCTTGCCCTTTTCTTAAAGGACTCTTCACGGGGCTCCTTGTCAGTTTCATTTTCACCTGCTTTTTTCCCCTTGTTACTAACACACAGGAAGGTATACTCACACATGCACATCAGTGAATGACTCACACTGAAAATTTGAGATGTGCTACACATTGATAGCCAGAGAAGGCAATGGCAACCCACTCCAGTACTCTTGCCTGGAAAATCCCATGGATGGAAGAGTCTGATAGACTGCAGTCCATGGGGTCCCTAAGAGTTGGACATGTCTGAGTGACTTCACTTTCACTTTTCACTTTCATGCATTGGAGAAGGAAATGGCAACCCACTCCAGTGTTCTTGCCTGGAGAA
>NW_011494439.1:15209-16650 GCF_000754665.1 Bison bison bison | reverse complement strand
CCCAAGCATCCAGTATCGTGCATCGAACCTAGACTGGCGACTCGTTTTCATACATTGATATTATACATGTTTCAATGCCATTCTCCCAAATCTTTCCACCCTCTCCCTCTCCCACAGAGTCCATAAGACTGATCTATACATCAGTGTCTCTTTTGCTGTCTCGTACACAGGGTTATTGTTACCATCTTTCTAAATTCCATATATATGCGTTAGTATACTGTATTGGTGTTTTTCTTTCTGAAGTCTCTTTACATTTCCCATATATGCTTACATTTTGCCTCCTTTTTTCATTAGAGTTCTCAACACATTAATCTTATTTATTTTAAATTCCAAGTCTGATAATTTCAAAATATCTGCCATACCTGAGCCTGGTTCTGATGCATGATTTGTCTCTTCAGATTGATTTTTTTTTTTTTTTTGCCTTTTAGAATGCCCAGTACTTTTTTGTTGAAACTCAGACATGATGTACTGAGTAAAAGTAACTGAGGTAAATGGAGCATTAGTGTGAGGTCTTATGTTAAGCTCTCTAGGAGTTAGGCTAGTTTTACTGTTTTTTGTAGCCATGGGGTCAGAGGCTAAAATCTGCCTAATGTCTTTGTTTATCCTCTCCATTGTTATTGGGTTTCCCTAGATTCTTCTTCTTAAACAGTGTCTAAGGCTTGCAGGTCTTTCAGTCTCCTCTTATTATACAGGATCCCAATTGATGCGTAGCAAATTGTAGGGGAAGGAGAAATGTTCTATAATCATATAATTAGCTCTCAGCTTTTAGTGATCCATGTCCCTGAGTTGTGACCTTCAAAAGCACTAATTAACTTTGCTCCTGCCCACCAGTGTAGGTGAGACAGGAAAGCTAGTGGAGTTGGGCATATATTCCTTCTTCCAGGGTGGTTCCATACCACCAGGCTCCTTTGCCCATGGAATTCTCCAGGAAAGAATACTGGAGTGGGTTCCCATTTCCTTCTCCAGGGGATCTTCCTGACCCATGGATTGAACCCATGTCTCTGGAATTGCAGGCAGACTCTATACTGACTGAGCCACCAGTGAAGACGTTCCAGGGTAGTTAGACTCTGATAAAACCCAAATTAGTTAGTCTAAGATAAAATCATTTCCCTTGGTTTTTCCAGTAGTCATGTATGGATGTGAGAGTTGGACTATAAAGAAAGCTGAGTGCTGAAGAATTGATGCTTTTGAACTGTGGTGTTGGAGAAGACTCTTGAGAGTCCTTTGGACTGCAAGGAGATCCAAACAGTCCATACTAAAGGAGATCAGTCCTGGGTGTTCATTGGAAGGACTGATATTGAAGCTGAAACTGCAATCCTTTGGCCACCTGATGCGAAAAGCTGACTCATTTGAAAAGCCCCTGATGCTGGGAAAGATCGAGGGCAGGAGGAGAAGGGGACCAGAGAGGATGAGATGGTTGGATGGCATCACCGACTCAATG
>NW_011494439.1:14895-15109 GCF_000754665.1 Bison bison bison | reverse complement strand
GTTGCTGGAATGAAGAGAGCCTAGTATGGGACCTTGGGCCCTATGGGGACTGCTAAGGGGAGGCTCTTAAGGGGCTTCCCAAGCTGACCTGATATTTCAGTCACTTTTTTTTAATTAATTAATTTTAATTGGAGGCTAATTACTTTACAATATTGTAGTGGGTTTTGCCATACATTGACATGAATCAGCCATGGGTGTACATGTGTCCCCCATC
>NW_011494439.1:13854-14795 GCF_000754665.1 Bison bison bison | reverse complement strand
TGGTTATTTTCTAAATATAAATTCTTAGAGGTAGATTTATTGAGGCAAAGGTAATGAACGCTTTTAAATTCCCAATCTATACTGTCAAGCTGCCTTCCAGAAAAGCTGCACTAATTTACTTCCCAATTGCAGTGTGTGAAAATGTCCAACACTGGATATTTTAATTGCTTAAAACTTCATAAATTTGGTGAGGGAAAATGGAAACAATATATTTTTTTTTTATCAGTAACTTTTAAGTTCTCTTTTTATGATATTACCATTATTATTGTTAATATTATTATCCTAAGCTACATTCTGGACTAAATGTAAATGCTCAAGACCATTTATTGATTAAAAGAACTCAGAAAAATCAAAATTACTTTGTAGGCAAAAGTTATATATTTTTCACCCAAGTCTCAGGAATACAATTTTTTTTGGTAAATACACAAATTAGACCTCTGCTCCACAGTGTTATAGAATGAAGTAGGAAATATTTTCAACAATCCCTGCATGTTTAACTGAAGACAGACAAATCATGAATTTCCCAAAATAAACATAAATTAGGCACCTTTTGCAAACTTCCACATACTGGTGAGAAGAGAATGACCGTTTCTCTAAAATAAATTTGATAAATTCATAATCTTTAAAACACCTAAGTTATTTGCCTTTCATATCAACAACTTACCTAGACATTTCAGAAAAATCTGAGTATACACTTAGAAGCAAATCCATGAAGGAGGCTATTTAGGTGGTATTATTAGGCTGGCATAAATTGCCTTGTATGGTTCTTCAATTGCTAATACTTGGATGGAGGTAAGCTGGAAATTACTTTGTTGATTTAAATTCACATTGCAAAGTAAGATGGAACCTGTGTATTCCATATTTGATTCTGGATTATTTTGCCAGAAATAATCAGCTCCCTCAGAGGCTGACATGAGAACTACCTACTTCAAATATGAAAT
>NW_011494439.1:7715-13754 GCF_000754665.1 Bison bison bison | reverse complement strand
GCTTTAGCATCATTCCTCCCAAAGAAATCCCAGGGCTGATCTCCTTCAGAATGGACTGGTTGGATCTCCTTGCAGTCCAAGGGACCTTTTAATTTCTCCTTTTATGATATTACCATTATTACTGTTAATATTATTATATTAAGCTACATTCTGGACTAAATGTAAGTGCTCAAGACCGTTTATTGATTAAAAGAACTCAGAAAAATCAAAGTTACTTTGTAGGCAAAAGTTGTGTATTTTTCACCCAAGTCTCAGGAATACAATTTTATTGGTAAATACACAAATTAGACCTCTGCTCCACAGTGTTATAGAATCAAGTAAGAAATATTTTTAACAATCCCTGCATGTTTAATTGAGGAGAGACAAATCATGAATTTCCCAAAATAAACATAAATGAGGCACCTTTGGCAAACTTCCACATACTGGTGAGAAGAGAATGACTGTTTCTCTAAAATAAATTCGATAAATTCATAGTCTTTAAAACACATAAGTTATTTGCATTTCATATAAACAACTTACCTAGACATTTCAGAAAAATCTGAGTATACACTTAGAAGCAAATCCATGCAGGAGGCTATTTAGGTGGTATTATTAGGCTGGCATAAATTGCCTTACTTGATTGGTTCTTCAATTGTTAATACTTGGATGGAGGTAAGCTGGAAATTACTTTGTTGATTTAAATTCACATTGCAAAGTAAGATGGAACCTGTGTATTACGTATTTGATTCTGGATTATTTTGCTAGAAATAATCAGCTCACTCAGAGGCTGACATGAGATCTACCTACTTAAAATATGAAACTGGATGAGCTTTCATTATTAGCAATGTGATCTGCATGGTTGGGTGATTTATTCCTTTCTGGATGATAAAGAGATGGGATGATAAAAGATAAGGACCCACCCCTTAAAGACTAAGTAAGCACCAAAACAAGGCAAGCTATCAAAATGTGGGTTTCATGTGCATTTACATATTTTAAAACTCATTTCCAAATTGCTAAGATTCTAACTTACAGGCAAGTCAATTTCCAAAGGAACAGTATACACCAATGCCACAAGGAGGGTATTCTTTATCTACAGCTGTTAAGCAAGTTGCTATCACCTCTCTAAAATATCTTTAAGATAGATTTCTTTACAGAAACTCTTAAATGGATCCTTTCAATATATCTGAGATCACCACTATTCATGACAACCACAGATGATCCAAATAACTTGTTTTAGCCAACAGATTCTGTTTGCCCCAAATTCAGCCTCTAGACAGGGTACTGTTAGACAATGTGTGAAACTGACTGATCTGAATTTGCCTGCTCCAAATTTGGCTCAAGGATAAGGAGGTAGAAGATAAAGGTAAAAAGAGGCCAAGAAACCAGGTCCTGAAGAACACTGAGCCATTTGAGCATGATGATAACAGTAATAAGAAAAATAACAACAAAATTTGTTGAACATGTCTTATAAGCTAAGGGTTTTACATCCATGAATTCAAAAATTCTTACCACAACCCTACAAGCTAGATCCCATTATTAGCCCCCTTTTAGACATGAGGCACAGGGAGGTTTGGTAACTTGCCTAAGTTGACATGAGTAGTCAAGGTATGGAGCTGGGATTCAAATCTAAGAAGGCTGGCCTCAGAACCAAGGACTGAAACCACAGTAGCATTTTGCCTGTCCTGCTACATGAGTGTAAAGTGCATGTCACCCACTTTTAGAACTTAAAAAATAAAGGGCTTTCACACATTCTTGCCTAACTTTTTCTCAAACCACCCTTCCCACCCTACCTGGAAACACAGCTTTGCTCACCTTTTAACGAATCAGGTGTTGTCTGTAGTGAAGACAAGTCATACTCAAATGACTATAGGAAATGATACAACTGGAAGACTTCATTTTGCATTTTTTGGTATTTATCTCAAGGACAGATTATAAAGTATGAAATAGTGCCTATGCTTCCAAGAGCTATGAAATAGAATTGGGAAGAGACGAGTAACCCCGCTGAAAGTTCTTTTTCATTCTCTTTATACCCATCAGCATTTTTCTCACAATACATGGCATTTATCTCACATTACAATACTAGGTCAAGGTCTAAGTTGCTTCAGTCGTGTCCAACTCTGTGCGACCCCGTGGACTATATCCCGCCAGGCTCCACTGTCCATGGGATTCTCCAGGCAAGAATACTGGAGTGGGTTGCCATGCTCTCCTCCAGGGGATCTTCCTGACCCAGGGATTGAACCTACGTCTCTTATGTCTCCTGCATTGGCAGGCGGGTTCTTTACCACTAGTGCCATACTAGTGTCTTCCCAACTATGCATCTTGAGGATGAAAACATCTTACTCAAAAACTAACTATGCATCAAAACCTGACCATAAATGCAAACATAGTGGTTTGCATCAAGTACTCTGGTCCCATTACCTCAGCAACATGGGATTTGGCTAATTATGCTCCAAAGAGAAATCCACAAATTCCTGGAAGGAGCAAATTCAGGAACTGAAGGCAGAGACAAGGAGCTAAACAGTAATATCACTGGTGCTATAAAACAACACTTCTGCAATTACTGACACTGATTTCAACTACATAGCAAAAGTAAACACTACAATTTTTTTTTTAAACTATAGTCTTTAAGACATGTTTTACCATGGTTGTCCAAGATTGGGTGCTTAGCTGAATTACAGCTGATTTCTCCATGAGTACATGGAACAATGCTCAATTTTCAGAAACTATGATAAAGTCCATTTCAGCACATTCTTGTAAGTCTGAACTTTAAAAAACTTTCATGAGTTACACAGCAACATTGACCACACCTCAAGTTCCAGTATATTATCTTGGACAAGAAGCACAAATGAGTTGATTTTATTGAAACAGTGATACCTCACCAACTTGAAGGAGATGCAAGTAAGCAAAGTAAACTTATCACTTGCCAGTACCTGAGTGATACCATCTGGAGACTTCAAGTGCTCAGTCTCTCAGTCATGTCCAACTCTTTGTGACTCCATGGACTGTAGCCTGCTGAGTTCCTTTGTCCATGGGATTTCCCAGGCAAGAATACTGGAGTGGGTTGCCATATTCCATCTCCAAGGGATCTTCCCAACCCAGGCATTGAACCCTTGTCTCCTGTGGCTCCTGCACTGGCAGATTCTTTACCACTGAGCCACCTGCGAAGTCCAGAGACTTCATGACTTACCACTGACTCATGGTATCTGTAGAGTAGAACTTGGTCCCAAGGGAATTTCAATGAACATTTGAGATGGACCTTCAACCTGTAGCATCACAGCTATTTTTCAAATAGGTTCATGTGGCCCTAATTGAAAGTGATAATCCCTGATACTTTAAGGGCCCCTGTTAACAGAAATGATGACAAAAAGTAAACAACAAAGATGTGCTTCTATGCCATCAATGTTTTCCCCAACCATTACTGTCTAGCACCGAGCACCAGGTCAAAAGTTCAATAACTTCATCACCAGTCTAAAGGCAAGAAACATTCCCATGAACAGTTTTCGATAAGAGCTATTACTGTAGACACATCATCATGTTAAGTACTACAATAATATTTATTTTATTATAACACACACAGTCAGTGGACAGGGAGAGATGAATCTTTGCTGTTCATTATATAAGAGGACAAATCAAGTAAACAAATTCCTTTTGGAGTATTTTTTTAAAGGCTACTATAATAGTGAAGAAAAAATTAAAAGCATAAGTACTTCTCTTCTGACATTTATCTAACTTGAAGCAGGACAAAGGGCATGATGTAGCAGTCATTACAGAAAAAAAATGTCCTATTTCTCTGGAAATTGGGTTTCTAGAACTGAAGTCTCAGTCAGAATTCCTCAGGGCTTTAAGACGTCATTTTCAGGCTACCGAAGCCAGTGAAAGCAGAAAGTCAAGAAAAACCCAAGTCCTTCACTTTTGAGTATACAGCTTATTTCTCTTTATCTGGTAGTTAATTATCTTATTCCTACTTGTTGGATCATTTGTCCAAAATTAATTCAACTTAATATATATTGAGTGGCCTATGCACAGCCTGGGCTTCCCACTACCCGCCTTTTCTACTAGCTTTTCTACTAGCAGGTGGGCAAACTCAATGAGAAGAAAAGGTCCATATTTCGAAGAGGTTTGAGAGTTGAGCAAGGCAACATCATTGGCTAAGTTGAGAAATGAAGATTTTCCATGAAATTTCACTTCATTGTGCCCTTCTATCTCCCATTAACATGGATAACTGAGACTTGGTGGTATTCTCAAGGCCATGGGAGATACTTTTACAGAAAGGCTGCTCAACTGGTGAAACCTGATCTGAATAATTTTTCTGGCTAAAATAATCTCTTGTCATCTGGCATAGGACTTTGGGCAAAAAATGAAATCTCTTGTCTGAAAAAAACAAATTGTTCTTTCTATCAGCACCTCAGCTGCACAAATCTCTGCTAAAGGAGGTTTACTTACTATTTGGTCAAGAATTTAAGTTGTGCTCTTGAACTTTTCACAACAGAATCAACTTTGTGTGCCCCACAACTGATACCTAACTTATCCAGTTTTCACTTCAGACAACATAGGCTAAATCTCCACTACAGGTGCACTTTAGAGAATCCATGATGAATCAGTGCTTCATTTAAAAAATTTTTAATAGGAGGATAATTGCTTTACAATGCTGTGTTGATTTCTGCCATTCACCAGTGTGAATCAGCCATAAATATACATACGTCCCCTCCTCTTGAGCCTCCCTCCCACCCCTCTAAGTCGTCACAGAGCACTGGGTTGAGCTCCCCATGTTATACAGCAACTTCCACCTAGCTGGCTTATTTATATATGGTAATGTATATATTTCAACAGTATTTTATCAGTGCATTCCATGCTCTCCTTCCCCTGCTCTGTCCACAAGTATGCTCTCTAAGTCTGCATCTCTATTCCTGCCCTGCAGATAGGTTAATCAGTATTATTTTCTAGATTCTATACATATGCATTAATATATGATATTTCTTTTTCTCTTTCTGACTTACTTCACTCTGTGTAACAGGCTCTAGGTTCATCCACCTCACTAGAACTGACTCAAGCTTGCTCCTTTTTACGTCTGAGTAATATTCCATTGTACATATGTACCACAACTTCTTTATCCATTCATCTGTCAATGTACATCTAGGTTGATTCCATGTCCTGGCAATTGTAAATAGTGCTGCAATGAACACTGGGGTACATGTGTCTTTTTGAATTATGGCTCATGCAGCTCAATATCAGAAAAACAAACAACTCAATCAAAAAATGGGCAGAAGACCTAAACACATACTTCTCCAAAGAGGACACCCAGATAGCCAATAAACACATGGAAAAATGCTTAACACTGCTCATTATTAGAGAAATGCAAATCAAAACTACAGTGATGTATCATCTCACTCCAATCAGAATGGGCATCATAAAAAAAAATCTATAAACAATAAATGCTGCAGAGGATGTGGAGGAAAGGGAGCCCCCCTGTACTGTTAGTGGTAATGTAAACTGGCACAGCCACTATGGAGAACAGTATAGAGATTCTTTTCAAAACACTAGAAATAAACTACCATATGACCCAGTAATCCCACTACTGGGCACATACCCTGCCTGAGTGCTTCATTTTTATAAAATAATATATATGTGTTGTTGTTGTCATTTAGCTGCTAAGTCATGTCCAACTCTTTTGTGACCCCCATAGACTGTAGCCCACCAGGCTCCTCTATCCGTGGGATTTCCCAGGCAAGAATACTGGAGTGCTGGAGTTGCCATTTCTTTTTCCAGGGGATCTTCCCAACCCAGGGATTGAACCTGGGTCTCTGGCATTGCAGGCAGATTCTTTACCATCTGAGCCAACATGGAAGCCCACACATGTGTGTGTGTGTGTGTGTGTGTGTGTAGTTGCATAGAAAAAAAGACTCTAAGTCTATATACCAATTAACCATGATTAACATGCAGATGACACCACCCTTATGGCAGAAAGTGAAGAGGAACTAAAAAGCCTCTTGATGAAAGTGAAAGAGGAGAGTGAAAAAGTTGGCTTAAAGCTCAACATTCAGAAAACTAAGATCATGGCAT
>NW_011494439.1:6966-7615 GCF_000754665.1 Bison bison bison | reverse complement strand
GTGTGTAGCTGCAAAAAAAAAAAAAAAAAGACTCTAAGTCTATATACCAATTAACCATGATTAACATAAATGTTGAGATTACCAATGACTTGTTTCTCTAATACTTTTATTTTCTTCTGAATGTTGAAAAATGACATCTATTTTTAAATAGAAAAAAATCATGTTGATGTAAACTTTGCTTAGGGTATCTGATAATTGACAATGCAGTCTACTAGACATATTAAACAACCATATGTATAACATTTCCATGTTCTAGCCTTCGATTAGCTTATATCATTCAAAGTTAAACTATCTGGACTACATTAACTTAGCACTTATAAAAAAACTTATATTGAGCTATAATTTAATGTTTGCCCTATTCCTTTACAGAGGGTTAATAGAGAAATGCCAAACATGATTCTTCTTTCATACCATTTGAATAAGTGGGAGGTAGATGAAATTGTACCTTTCTCTTGCCAACCAATGGAAAGCTTCTCTTTTTATCTTTTCAGGAAGCATACACCAACTTAGAAACATGAATACTGTAATGTATCAACCTTTGTGCATGCTCAGTCACTCAATTGTATCTGACTCTCTGAGACCCCATAAACTATAGCCCACCAGCCCCCCTGTCCATGGAATTTTCCAGCCAAGAACACTGGAGTGGGTT
>NW_011494439.1:6537-6866 GCF_000754665.1 Bison bison bison | reverse complement strand
ATCTACCCTTTATACTTTGGTCAGGTGGCCTCTATTTTTTGTTTCAGCTTTTAAAAAGTTATCTTGCAACTATTCTTTTGTATATGCTGTGATGCGCTGGGCTTAGTCACTCAGTGGTGTCCAACTCTTTGTGACCCCATGGACTGTAGCCTGCCAGGTGCCTTTGTCCATGGGGATTATCCAGGCAAGAATACTGGAGTAGGTTCCCATGCCCTCCTCCAGGGGATCTTCCCAACCCTGGGACTGATCCCAGGTCTCTTACACTGCAGGTGGATTCTTTACCATCTGAGTCACCAGGGAAGCCCAAGAATACTGTAGTGGGTAGCCTA
>NW_011494439.1:5513-6437 GCF_000754665.1 Bison bison bison | reverse complement strand
AGAGGATGAGATGGCTGGATGGCATCACTGACTTGATGGACGTGAGTTTGAGTGAACTCCGGGAGTTGGTGATGGACAGGGAGGTCTGGCGTGCTGTGATTCATGGGGTTGCAAAGAGTCGGACATGACTGAGTGACTGAACTGAACTGAACATAAATGTTGAGATTACCAATGACTTTTGTTTCTCTAATACTTTTATTTTCTTCTGAATGTTGAAAAATGACATCTATTTTTAAATAGAAAAAAATCACATTGATGTAAACTTTGCTTAGGGCATCTGATAATTGACAATGCAGTCTACTAGACATATTAAACAACCATATGTATAACATTTCCATGTTCTAACCTTCGATTAGCTTATATCATTCAAAGTTAAACTATCTGGACTACATTAACTTAGCACTTAAAAAAATTTATATTAGATATAATTTAATGTTTGCCCTATTCCTTTACAGAGGGTTAATAGAGAAATGCCAAATATGATTCTTCTTTCTTCTATGAAACCAAGATTACAGTTGGTGTCTTTGTACCACCCAAAATGTACTTTCTGCAAACATCCCATCATTAATACCATTTGACTAAGTGGGAGGTAGATGAAATTGTACTCATCTCTTGCCAACCAATGGAAAGCTTCTCTTTTTATCTTTTCAGGAAGCATATACCAACTTAGAAATGTGAATACTGTAATGTACCAACCTTTGTGCATGCTCAGTCACTCAACTGTATCTGACTCTCTGAGACCCCATGAACTATAGCCCACCAGGCCCCTCTGTCCATGGAATTTTCCAGGCAAGAATACTGGAGAGGGTTGCCATTTCCTTCTCCAGGGGATCTTCCTGACCCAGGGATGGAACCCGCATCTCTTGCATCTCCTGCACTGACAGGTGGATTCTTTACCACTGAGCCACCTGGGAAGCCCCATGA
>NW_011494439.1:4467-5413 GCF_000754665.1 Bison bison bison | reverse complement strand
AGTGTATGTGTGTGTGCAGTGTATGGGTGTGTGAGTGTGTATGTGTGCCGAGGCAACATACCTAAGGCATAGACTTTTAGAGTTTCTTTTTAGTGGAGATAACTTTGCACATATCTTTGAGACAGTTAGCTTGGGTCAGGCCCCAAAGAATGATGCTGAGGGCTCATTTAGGGAATGACGATGACCTAAGCCTCATTATCTGACTATAAGCTGGAAACACTAGCCCAGAACTGGTCCCTTAGGCCATCTGTTACATAATCATTTTGACACCAACTGAATATCCAAAGGGCTTGGGACAGACTCACAGGCAGTAGGAAATGTTAGAGAGTGATAGTTTGGGGTCTGTCAATCAGTTTTCAATCACATTTTTTCTTTGGTTTGTCAATTAAGCTCTAATTGTCTATTTCTATGGACAATATTACTCAATTCTTCATTAATATGGAAGGCTTCCCAGAGAAGATGGTCTCCTATGAGTTGCAAGCTTCCCCATGCTGCCACAAGGCCATAAGGGAAGTTTCTCCCTAAGAAACAAAGGAGTTTTAAGTCCAGCTGCTTGTGAGCTTAGCTGAGAATGGACTGGACTTTTCTCTTACATCCACTTAAATCAAGGCAAACTTCTGGAAGACGACGGTTCTGAGGTGGATTACATATTCAAGCAGAAGAAGGTTGGTTGAGGACTACAAGAGAAGAGGCTGATTTAAGCTCTCTTGCTCCTACTGTGTCCTGCTCAAATTTCCTTTTTTGTGTCTTGATCATACGAGAGATTACAATGGATCACTCATGTTTAAAAGCCTAATCAAAAGCCCCATTTCTCTCAGGAAGGAGACTCACTTTACTGTGAAAACCATAGTGAAGCAGAAAGACAGGTAACAGTGGAACAGATTCGGCACTGTTCTCCCTAACAGAGAGCCTCATGCCCAATATATTTAACTTAAGCTGATAAAGG
>NW_011494439.1:3853-4367 GCF_000754665.1 Bison bison bison | reverse complement strand
AATTTGACAGTTTTTGCCAAGATTAAAACTGAGCATACACTTTGACCTGACAATTACTCACAAATACTTGCTTAAGTGCTTTCAGGCATTCACTAATGCCTTACTTATAGTAATAACAAAACTGGAAACAATCTAAATATCTACAAATAGGGACTATCTAAACAATCCATGGCACACTCATATAACCGGGTACTATGTAGGCATTAGAATGAACATGGTACTGTTACACTGAAATGTTCTGACATGGAAGGATGTCCTGGACACACTGCTGAATAAAGCAAGTTATAAGGAAAAAAAAAATATATATATAATATCCAATTTTTATAAAAGAAAAATCCCTATAGATATGTATGTTTTGATAACACAGAGAGAAAACAGCATGGAAGAAACAGAAAACTATTACTATTATTAATAGTAACAGTCATCCCTGAGGTGCGGGAATGGGAGTTGAGAGAAACAGGTTCTTTATGAAGTTCAGATACTTTCACATCATTTTGTTCAGTGAGTAGTATTC
>NW_011494439.1:996-1500 GCF_000754665.1 Bison bison bison | reverse complement strand
TTTTCTTGTACAATGGTTGGGTGATTTGGTGAACTGTAGCATTGCCTCATAACTCAAGCTGGCAAGAAAATGGCTCTTAGGTTTTGGTTTTGTTTTTCTTTTTTTGCTTTTCTTGGGTCTCAACTAATGGTATGAGCAAAGAGAAAAGTTGGCGACTAGAGAGCAATTAATCTCTTTTGGCATTCCTGTCATCCCTGTGGCCTCCCTGGCTGGGCTGAAGAACATCAGAAAATGAATCTCTTTATAAATAATCACTTTTGATTTACAAGATCCTGAAGTCCTGCCTTTATGTTCTGTATGGAGCTATAAACCTAGAAGAGTTCCCTCCCCAGGTCTCTGTTAAATTTCTCTTTATCCCTTTAACTTTTTCTTTTGGGGGGAGGAGAACAGTTCCAGACATTTGTTGGGGCTGCAACAATAAACACGAGTGAGCATTGCTCAGCAAATGTGCCGATTCTTACACTTGCAAAGAGCCAAACTGTCCTTAATTTTTCAAATTATACT
>NW_011494439.1:415-896 GCF_000754665.1 Bison bison bison | reverse complement strand
AAAAGAAAAAATCCCTATAGATATGTATGTTTTGATAACACAGAGAGAAAACATCATGGAAGAAACATAAAACTATTATTAATAGAATACTAGAAAACTATTATTAATAGTAACAGTCATCCCTGAGGTGCGGGAATGGGAGTTGAGAGAAACAGGTTCTTTATGAAGTTCAGATACTTTCACATCATTTTGTTCAGTGAGTAGTATTCATTTCATAATTTAAGAAATTTCAAAATAAGCTAATATAAGCATTTTCCAGGGCTATCATTTTCAATAAGAAGTGTTTGGTAGCATGAGAGTACATTACAAGGATCATTTATGCAACCATTTCCTACTGCTTCTAATGTCTTGTGCTGCTGCTGCTAAGTCGCTTCAACTGTGTCCAACTCTGTGCGACCCCACAGACGGCAGTCCACCAGGCTCCCCTGTCCCTGGGATTCTCCATGCAAGAACACTGGAGTGGGTTGCCATTTCCTTCTCC
>NW_011494439.1:0-315 GCF_000754665.1 Bison bison bison | reverse complement strand
GCAAATCAATAAGACAAGCAACCCAACTGAAAAATAGCCAATTCACTGGAGAAATACAATTGAATTAAAAGTAATTGAAAATATACTCCAGTAACAGGAAAATCTCACAGCACAACTGAAACATGATTTCCTCTAGTAAACTGGCCCATGAATACAGTGATTAATAATACTTTTAGTGAAGGAATTAGAAATGGACATGCATACATATATGGTGGAAGTATAAACTGATACTTTTTTTGGAAGGACAATTTGACAGTTTTTGCCAAGATTAAAACTGAGCATACACTTTGACCTGACAATTACTCACAAACACTT
>NW_011494438.1:20368-21706 GCF_000754665.1 Bison bison bison | reverse complement strand
ATTCTTCTTCAGATTCTTTTCCATTATAAGTTATTACAAGATATTGAGTATAGTTCCCTGTGCTGTATAGTAGGACTTTTTTGCTTATCTATTTTATTTTACATATAGTTGTATGTATATGTTAATCCCAAACTCCTAATTTATCTCTCCTCCCTTCCCCTTTGGTAACCATAATTTTTTTTTCTATGTCTGTGAGTCTATTTCTGTTGCGATCTCTGTTTTAATGAGCCATCCAAATAATTCTGATGCACATTTAAGTTTGAGAACCACTGGACAGGCCCTCCTAACAGTCTACGTGTTCTAGCTCATAGTATATGCTCAGGAAAGTTTTGATGAATGAATGAATGAATCAGTATTTTCTCATCCATGTGAAGCTTTTAGGATGTGTTGTTTCTTCTTGCTTGCTTTTTAAACACTATCAACAATGGGTGACTGGTTTCCAGTCATTAGTTAGACCTTCTACTTATTTTTTTTTACTTTTATTTATTTTTAATATAAATTTATTTATTTTAATTGGAGGTTAATTACTTTACAATATTGTATTGGCTTTGCCATACATCAACATGAATCTACCACAGGTGTACATGTGTTCCCCATCCTGAACCCCCCTCCCACCTCCCTCCGCATACCATCCCTCTGGGTCATCCCAGTGCACCAGCCCAAAGCATCCTGTATCCTGCATCGAACTATTTATGGTATTAGAAAACTTGAGATTACAGAGTTAAATTTATTCTGTTTGCCACAACCATGAGGAACATAGCTCTTGCAACTACCAGGAGTATTTTGGGAGCCTCTGCCATGGCTATAGGCCACAATTTTATAAACGTGGTATATTCCATTGCTACCTTCTCACAGGAAACAAGAATTTCAGAGAAGACCATGTTCTTGCACCTGCTGATAGCCTTTGAACTTTGCATGATTAAAAAAGAATACCGTCACTTAATTCTGAATGCCTCCAAGTCATCTTTGCTGATAAACCCTAGGTTTAAATCGTAAACAAATTAAAGAATAAAGATTTTTCTTTGGCACATTCTTTCAAGAATTTTATTGCTGTCTGTGAGCTACATGGTTCTTTTCAGGGGAAGCAATTCTCTGTGCACTGGGCTGAGCAGGGGTGTCCTGCACCTTGGCAAAGCCTAGTGGGAGTGTGTGAGAGACTGAGCTATCTCAATAGCCCAATGTTATGCTTTCAGCAAGCTTTTGAGAACAAAGTCTCTGTTTTTATTGCTCTCCCTGCCAGTGACCACGACTGGCTTCTTTCAGTGGGACATTCCATGCTTTTGTATTGAGTGCCAAAGTGGGCCATCCCCTGAGCACTCCAAGCTCCTCACAGAGCCC
>NW_011494438.1:14851-17202 GCF_000754665.1 Bison bison bison | reverse complement strand
CTAGTTTCAGATTTGAACTTCTAAACAGAACAATTTTCAGGAGGATGAATCTAGAGAGGAACAAGGAAATGAAACCAACTTAACCATAGTCCAGAGATTCATACTTTGTATTCAAAACAATTCATTTGCAAAGTAATTCAGTGGACATCCACTATATGCAAGATACTGAACAAAGCAATGGGGAGGGGAAGAGGGATGTAAATTTGAATAATACAAGGCTTTTGTATTAGTGAAAGACAAGCTCAGGCATAAATCACATTGATTTAAGGCTGAGTCAAACCACCTCTTCTCATGGTCCCTTAGACTGGCTGGTTCTTAAACCATTCACCTGGCCCTCTTATTCCAGTCTTTTGTTCTAAACACAGTGTGCTTTCTTTCAAAACTACATGAGGCATGTTTCAATGGATGTGTAGTGAAAAGATATCAGGGTCAAAAACTTTATTCTTATTCTATCAGCTATTTCAGCTGGGGCAAATTCCATCACTTTTATTTCCAGACTTTGTTTCATAGTCAAGGCTCAATAGATATTAGCTATTGTTTTGGTAACTTAATCAAATAAGTTGACACTGCTCCTGTAATAAGCAAATCCTAGTACACCTGATGGCTTAAACCTGATAGAAGCTTACTCACATAAATTCCAAAACAGGTCTTTCTGATTAACCAGTGGTTCTCTTTCACACGGTGATGCAGGGACCTAGGATCCTTTATTCTAGTGGATCTAACATTCTCAATAAATGCCTTCCAAGGTCATCAGCCTCTGTTCCTTCAATCAGGAGAGACAGAATTTAGACAATCGAGTGAGAAAGATTTTAGGGACCAGTCCTGGAAGGAGCACATATGACTTTCTCTGAGAATCCATTGGCTGGAACTCAGTTATATCACTACTCTGACTCCATGGCAGAGGGGAGGGATGGGAAATGTGGAAAAAAGAAGAAATGTTTTGGTGAATACCTAATCAGTCTCTACCACAGAAATGAAATGACTCTTTTTTATTCTACTCTGAAGATCTCATTAAACATAACATCATGTGATGTCAAGTCTATATGTTCACTTACTTATCAATCAATATTAACAGTACCAGAAACTTTCTAGGTGGCATAGCTTCTTTCGGGTACGAGTTTCAAGACAGAGGGTTAGAAAAAATCTTTCTCTCCTGCCTTTGCCCTTGATGATTGTCTAACACTTGTTTCTGTCTCATATGCTGTTAATCAGGTTCTATTGCATGGTACTCCAGTTTGCATGGTCTGTGTGGAGCTGTAATGGTAACAATAAAACAAAATTTGAGAAACAAGCTAGACATCAAAAGTTAGAGATAAATCATGAATCAGTACTGATTTAATAGAAATACAGAGGGCAAGACAAATGTCAGAAGCTTAGAGAGGCAAAAATTAAAAATTTGCAAGTATGGAGAGTGGACAAAACCAGGCACCATATTTCAGGACAATAATTAGAGAGCAGAGGACTTGCAGGAACTATCCAATGTCTCAGAGGCAGAGCCAGAACAGAGCATTATTTTCATAAAGCAAAAGCAAAACACAACCAGAAGGATTAGCAGATTTGCTAGTGTCTGGTTTCCTGGGGGTTCATTCTCATAGCACTTTCTACTTTATTCATATGAATCATTACAATTTGTATTTTATGTGTATTTTTGGATTATTTGTTTAATGGATATCTTTCCAATTAGCCTGAAGATCATATGAAGGAGAGGACTTTATATTCATCAGTACTGAGCATAGTGCTTGACACATAGTAGTAACTGCTCAGTAAATACTTGGATGGATTGATGGATGGATGGAAACAGCTCTACTATTACCTTACTTCAACTAAAAATTGAGAGACCTAGAAGGTATCTCAATCTTTACAGTTTCTTTCTACTTAAAAAAATGTTTTTTTTTCCTCTTGTCTCCACTTTCCTCTCCTATTTCATTTCTCATAACTTACAGCTTTGTTTACTCCCCTTCATAGGCTTCTCTTTGTCTGCTCATCTCCAATTAGTGGTTCTGATCTTAGGCCACTATTTATGTGTTCTCTATGCTTTCCTGAGATGGTCTCCTCCAACCCAATCAGCTGTTTATGACTTTGACGACTCCTTACACTTAGCCAAAGCCTTGCCCTAAAGTTTCAGATGTGAACTGATGGGCATCTTCATTTTGAGTCTCAAAGGAACATTTCATGCAAAAATGGGCTCAATAAAGGACAGAAACGGTATGGACCTAACAGAAGCAAAAGATATTAAGAAGAGGTAGCAAGAATACACAGAAGAACTATGTAAAAAAGGCCTCAGTGATCCATAAAACCATGATGGTGTGATCACTTACCTAAAGCCAGACATCCTGGAGTGTGAACTCAAG
>NW_011494438.1:12212-13619 GCF_000754665.1 Bison bison bison | reverse complement strand
TGCATCAGGTGGCCAAAGTATTGGAGTTTCAGCATCAGTCCTTCCAATGAATATTCAGGACTGATTTCCTTTAGGATGGACTGGTTGGATCTCCTTATTGAGATATAGTTGACATATAACCTTCTGTATGTTTAAGGCACACAACATGATGATTTGATATTGTTATATATTGTGAAATGATGACCACAATATGGTTAGTTAACACATGCATCACCATACATAGTTACCAAGTTTAGTGACGTGTTAACTATAGTTACTATGCTGCATATTAGATCCCCAGAATTTATACATCTTGTGACTGGAAGTGTGTACTCTTTGCCCGTCTTCACCAATTTCCCCCATTCTCCCACCACTGGAAATCAGGCTACTCTATGTTTCTATGTCTAGTTTTAAGATTTCACATGTAAGTGAGATCACACAGAATTTATCTTCCTCTAATTTATTTCACTTAGTGTAATATCCTCAATTTTCATCCATGTTGTCCCAAATGATAGAATTATCTTCTGAATCATATTTTTATGGCTGAGTAATATCCCATTGTATATATCATACTATTTTAAAAATCTATTCATCCATTGATGGACACTTAAGTTGTTTCCATAGTCTTGCTACAGTGTATAACACTGCTATGAACATGGTGGGAGTGCAGATATCACTTCCAGATAGTGGTCTCATTTCCTTGAGATAGCTACCCAGAAGTGGGACTGCTGGATCATGTCATTGTTCTATTATTCATTTTTTTAGAGGAACCTCCATATTGATTTCCATAGTGGCTGCACCAATTTACAGTCCCACCAACAGTGCACAAGACTTCCTTTTCTCCACATCCTTCCTAACATTTGTTATTTCTTTATTTTGGCCATGCTGCATGGATTGTGGGATCTTAGTTCCCCAACCAGGGATCAAACCCATGCTTCCTGCAATGGAAGTGCAGATTTTTAACCACTGGACAACCAGAGAAGTCCCCACCAGTTGTTAATATTTCTTGTCTTTTTGATGATGGCCATTCTAACAGATGTGAAGTGAGATCTCATTGTGATTTTGATTTACATTTCTCTAATAATTAGCTATGTAGAGCATCTTTTCATGTATCTATTGGCCACCTATATATCCTCTTTGGAAAAAAATATCTATTTGGTTTCTCTGACCATTCTTTAAACAAGATAATTTTTGCCACTGAGCTGTATGAGTTCCTTAAAGATTTTGGATGGTACCCCATATTAGATGTATGATTTGCAAATATTTTCTCCCATAGTTGCCTTTTCATTTTGTTGATCATTTCTTTTTTGTGTGCAGGAGCCCTTTAGTTTCATGACATCCCAGTTTATTTTTGCATTTTTTGCTTGTGCTATATCATATATTTTTAAAATGTTAAGTGCTAGGAAGAGAAAATAAAGCAGGGTAAGT
>NW_011494438.1:10443-12112 GCF_000754665.1 Bison bison bison | reverse complement strand
GGCGGATTCATTTTGATATTTGGCAAAACTAATACAATTATGTAAAGTTTAAAAATAAAATAAAATTAGAGAAAAAAAAAAAAATAAATAGAAGATGCTTACTCCTTGGAAGAAAAACTATGACAAACCTACATAGTGTATTGAAAAACAGAGACATTACTTTGCCAACAAAGATCTGTCTATTCAAAGCTATGGTTTTTCCTGTAGTCATGTATGGACCTGAGAGCTGAATCACAAAGAAAGCTGAGCATCAAAGAATTGATGCTCTCAAACTGTGGTGCTGGAGAAGAAATCTTGAGGGTCCCATGGACAGCAAGAACAGATCAGTCCATCCTAAAGGAAATCAAGCCTGAATATTCATTGAAAGGACTGATGTTGAATCTCCAATACTTTAGCCACTTGGTGAGAAGACATGACTTATTGGAAAAGACCCTGAAGCTGGGAAATATTGAGGGCAGGAGGAGAAAAAGTGGCAGAGGATGAGATGGTTGGATGCTATCATACACTCAACGGACATGAGTTTGAGCAGACTCCTGGAGATAGTGAAGGACAGAGAAGCCTGGTGTGCTGCAGTCCATGGGGTCTCAAGGAGTCAAACACAACTGAGCGACTGAACAACAACAAAAAAAACAACAAACTAATCATATTTTCTTGAAAATTTGCTTCTATTCTTGTGTTCTCAATCTGTGTTTTAAATATGTGGAAGTGTGTTTCCCCCCTGTACAAATAGCTATCATAGCACTCAGCACATTCTGTCAAAAATTTGCCTCCTCCTATAAGCAGTTAATGTTTACTGTTGGCAATGGAACCCCACTCCAGTACTCTTGGGAAAATCCCATGGACAGAGGAGCCTGGTGGGCTATATATAGTCCATGGGGTCGCTAAGAGTTGGACACGACTGAGCGACTTCACTTTAACTTTTCACTTTCATGCATTGGAGAAGGAAATGGCAACCCACTCTGGTACTCTTGCCTGGAAAATCCCAGGGACGGTGGAGCCTGGTGGGCTGCCATTTATGGGGTCGCACAGAGTCAGACATGACTGAAGCGACTTAGCAGCAGCAGCAGCATAAACAGTTAATAATTTTTAGAACAAGAACTGGTTCCTAATTTATCTTTGTGCTGTCAAGATCAAGCATGGTATATATAACATAGAGCTGGTATTTGCTGAAGCAAGTTCATGTATATATATTATAGTTACCCCTCCACATTCCTTGACTTAACCCCCTGAAGCTATATTTGATTTCTCTCAGTTTTGTGATTATGACAATTAACCACAAAATGCCATGGATTCCACCTCTAAAGTATCTTATAGGCCCCAACTTTCCAATCATTCTGCTCTTATCCAGAGTCCTTCACCTAAACTATTGTAATGGCCTCTTAACTACCATGATTAAATATGATTTTGTCTCAGTAATATAACCTACAAAAGCCTCCTTTCCTCCACTCTTATTTAACAGATGTTTATTGAACGACTACTATTTACCATGCAGTTTTATAAACACTGAAGATATGATGGTGAACAAGACCAGAATACCTTCTCAGGGAGATTTTTTGTTTGAATGGGGGACACCTAAAATTAATCAATAGCCAGATATATCATAAATTATAAGTTTTTTTCCAGCCTTCAGTTCAGTTCAGTTATTCAGTTGTGTCCAACTCTTTGCCAC
>NW_011494438.1:9051-10343 GCF_000754665.1 Bison bison bison | reverse complement strand
GCTTTTTGGCCAACCCAGTAAAAGAATAAATCATGTGAAAAATTCTGGAAAAAAGAAATCAACACAGAGGGAACTGCAACTGTAAATGCCCTTTGTGGGAGGTTACTTCATGTAAGTCATGTGCCTGACATGCAGTAAGCAAGATGTCAGGAATCAGAATGATGTAAGTCTTTAGAGATGGTGGTATAGGCATTGAATTTTATTCTAATCATGATTGTAGTTATTATAAAATTAAGAGCAGTAGAGTTCTATGATTTGATCTAATCATTCAAAGATGGCTGTGTTCACTGGTGGCTCAGACGGTAAAGCGTCTGTCTGCAATGCAGAAGGCCTGGGTTCCATCCCTGGGTTGGGAAGATTCCCTGGAGAAGGAAATGGCAGCCCTCTCCAGTACTCTTGCCTGGAAAAACCCATGGATAGAGGAGGCTGGTAGGCTACAGTCCATGGGGTGGCAAAGAGTAGGACACACATTCACTTTCACTTTTACTTTCAAGGGTGTCTATCAATCAGCCACAGACACAATAATACTGAAAAACAGACTATTCTAAAACTCAGGAGCACACAATATTTAACATTGTTTTCCTTAAGCATCTAGATGGAATCTATAACCCTGAGTGTGAATGAAGTGATTCCCAAATAATCTTCCAGACCCAGATATGGTCATGTCTGTTTCTGGTCTTTGCAGTGTCATCTCCTATGTGTCTCTCAGATCCTTATACTTTATGTGAAAAAGGACTCTCTTCACAGCCTCAACATGTGCCTGCATTTGCATCCCTCCTCAACGTTGTTCATGTTATTCTTTTTACTTGAAATGTCCTTTTGTTCATTTTTTTTCTAGTTGAAATTCTCTTTTTGCAAGACTAAACTCATAATACATTTTCTCCATGAAGATTTCAACAATATCTAGAATTGATATTTGATTGAACAATTGATTTGACAGTTACACTCACTGTGAAATGATCACCACTAATCTAGTCACTATCCATCACCCCAAGGTTACACACTCTTTCTTGTGATGAGAGTCTTTAAAATTCACTCTCTTAGCAACTTTTAAATATGAAATGCAATATTATTGACTATTGTTCCCATGCTGTACATTACATCTCCAAGATTTACTTATTTTATAACCGAAAGTTTGTACTTCCTGATTCCCTCCACCCATCTTGCCAATCTCCCAACTTCCTTCCCCTTTGGCAGCTATTATATTAATCTATTCTCTGCATTTGTGAGTTTTGTTTTGTTTGTTCTTTGTTTGTTTTTTAGATTTCACATCTAAGTGAAATCACAAGGTA
>NW_011494438.1:7256-8635 GCF_000754665.1 Bison bison bison | reverse complement strand
AATAGTACTGCAATTAACCTAGGTAGGAGGTCAGCTGTATTTTCAAATTGGTATTTTCTTTCTTGTCAAGTAAATACCCAGAAGTGTAATTGCTGGATCATATGGTGGCTCTACTTTAATTTTTTGAGAAGCTTCCATACTGTTTTCCATAGTGACTACATCAATTTACATTTCCACCAATAGTGAACGAAGGTTCCCTTCCCTCCACATCCTTGCCAATATTTCTTTTTTTTTGTCATTTTGATAATAGTCATTCTGACAGGTGTGAAGTGACATCTCATTTTGGTTTTGATTTGCATTTCCCTATGATGAGTGATGTTGAGAATCTTTTCAAGTGCCTTCTGGCCATTTGTATGTCTCCTTTGGAAAAATATGTATAAAGATCCTCTGACCATTTTTAAATCAGATTATACAATCAATAATTTTTCTTCTCCCCTATTCTCTTGCATATTTATGTTTTCCTACATAGTCAGCATTCAGGTTGCATGACATGGAATACAGAATACTTCTCTGACATTTTTTTCAGTTTTATTGAAATATAATTGACAAATGCAGTTTAAAGATATTTAAACTGTGTAATGTTACACTGAGATTTTTAAGAATACTATTGAAACACTGAAAATTGTAAATTATCTACCATTTCTCTGAATCAAATTAGTGTCTCAGTGAGTAGCTAGTAAGTTGGAAAGCAAACTGTTGGGGCCTTGTCATAGTGCTAGGAATTGCATTCTCTTTGGGGAAGGGGGTATTGAGCCATCTGCTCCAGTTTAGCAGTGAAAGAAGAACATAAGTTAGAAGGGCACTTCAAAGAAGGGAACAATTGCTTGACAATAAAAACTTGTGAAAGATGTATTTTAAAAGACATTTCAAGACAAGTGGAAATTTTCTTCAGTCCAGTGAAGTCGCTCAGTCGTGACTAAATTTTTGCGATCCCATGGACTGCAGCACGCCAAGCTTCCCTGTCCATCATTACCTCCCAGAGCTTACTCACACTCATGTCCGTAGAGTCCATGATGCCATTCAACCATATCATCCTCTGTTGTCCCCTTCTCCCCCTGCCTTCAATCTTTTCCAGCATCAGGTTCTTTCCAATGAGTCAGTTCTTCCCATCAGGTGGCCAAAGTATTGGAGTTTCAGCATCAGCATCAATCCTTCCAATGAATATTTAGGACTGATTTAATTTAGGACTGACTGATCAGATCTCCCTGTAGTCTAAGGGACTCTTAAGAGTCTTCTCCAATACCACAGTTCAAAAGCATCAATTCCTCAGCTCTCAGGTTTTCTTTATAGTCCAACTCTCACATCCATACATGACTACAGGAAAAACCATGGCTTTAATTATATGGACCTTTGCTGGCAAAGTAATGTCTCTGCTTTTT
>NW_011494438.1:6255-7156 GCF_000754665.1 Bison bison bison | reverse complement strand
GCTCAGATCATGAACTCCTTATTGCCAAATTCAGACTTAAACTGAAGAAAGTAGGGAAAACCACTAGACCATTCAGGTATCACCAAAATCAAATCTTTTGTGATTATACAGTGGAAGTGACAAATAGATCCAGGGGATTAGATCTTATAGACAGAGTGTCTGAAGAACTATGAAGAACTATGGAGGGAGGTTTGTGACACTGTACAGGAGGCAGAGATCAAGACCATTCCCAAGAAAAAGAAAGGCAAAAAAGGCAAAATTGCTGTCTGAGGAGGTCTTACAAATAGTTGTGAAAAGAATAGAAGTGAAAACCAAAGGAGAAAAGGAAAGATATACCCATTTGAATGCAGAGCTCCGAAGATGAGCAAGGCGAGATAAAAAAAAGCCTTCCTCAGTGATCAATGCAAAGAAATAGCGGAAAACAATAGAATGGAAAAGGCTAGAAATCTCTTCAAGAAAATTAGAGATACTAAGGGAACATTCCATGCAAAGATGGGCTCAATAAAGGACAGAAATGGTATGGACCAAACAGAAGTAGAAGATATTAAGAAGAGGTGGCAAGAATACACAGAAGAACTATATAGAAATGATCTTCATGACCCAGATAATCACAATGGTATGGTCTCTCATCTAGAGCAAGACATTCTGGAATGTGAAGTCAAGTTGGCCTTCAGAAGCATCATTATAAACAAAGCTAGTGAAGGTGATGTTATTCCAGTTGAGTTATTTCAAATCCTAAAAGATGATGCTGTGAAAGTGTTGCATTCAATATGCCAGCAAATTTGAAAGTGTCAGTGGCCACAAAACTGGAAAAGTTCAGTTTTCATTCCAATCCCAAAGAAAGGCAATGCCAAAGAATGCTCAAACTACCACACAATTGCACTCATCTCATACGCTAGTA
>NW_011494438.1:5362-5689 GCF_000754665.1 Bison bison bison | reverse complement strand
GAAGAACTAAAGAGCTGCTTGATGCAAGTGAAAGAGGAGAGTGAAAATGTTTGCTTAAAAATCAACATTCATAGATGTCAACTACAGAAAAAAAAGTATGAAAAATACAAACACATGGAAGCTAAACAACACGCTTATAAATAACCAATATTTCACAGAAGAAATTAAAAAACATATGTATAGAAACAAATGAAAATGAAAATACAACAACCCAAAACCTATGGGATTCAGTAAAATAAGTACTAAGGGGAAGGTTCATAGCAATACAAGCCTACCTCAAGTAACAGAAGATAAATCAAATAAATAACCTAACTCTACACCTAAAGT
>NW_011494438.1:4189-5262 GCF_000754665.1 Bison bison bison | reverse complement strand
GAAATCACAAAAATTAGGGCAGAAATAAATGCAAAAGAAACAAAAGAGACCATAGCAAAAATCAACAAAGCTAAAAGTTGGTTCTTTGAGAGGATAAATAAAATAGACAAACCATTAGCCAGATTCAGCATGAAAAAAAGGAAATGAGTCAAATCAACAAAATTAGAAATGAAAATGGAGAAATCACAACAGACAACACAGAAATACAAAGGATCATAAGAGACTACTATCTTACATTGCATATATTGGCAACTATATGCCAACAAAATGGACAACTTGGAAGAAATGGACAAATTTTTACAAAACTATATCTTTCCAAAACTGAACCAGGAAAAATGGAAAATCTTAACAGACCCATCACAAGCATGGAAATCAAAACTGTAATCAGAAATCTTCCAGCAAAAAAAAAGCCCAGGACCAGATGGGTTCACAGCTGAATTCTAACAAAAATTTAGAGAAGAGCTAACACCTATCCTACTTAAACTCTTCCAGAACATTGCAGAGGAAGTTAAACTTGCAAACTCATTCTATAAGGCTACGATCACCCTAATACCAAAACCTGACAAAAGGTGCCACAAAAAAGAAATCTACAGGCCAGTATCACTGATGAACATAGGTGCAAAAATCCTTAACAAAATTCTAGCAAACAGAACTCAACAACATATTAAAAAAGATCATACATCATGACCATGTGGGCTTTATCCCAGGGATGCAAGGATTCACCAATATTTGCAAATCAATCAATGTAATACACCACATTAACAAATTAAGAGTAAAAAACATAAGATTATCTCAATAGATACAGAGAAAGCCTTTGACAAAATTCAACATCAATTTATGATAAAAACCCTCCAGAAAGCAGGAATAGAAGGAATATACCTCAACATAATAAAAGCTATATATGACAAACCCACAGCAAACTTTATCCTCAATGGTGAAAAATTGAAAGCATTTCCTCTAAAATAAGGAACAAGACAAGGATGCCCATTCTCACCACTATTATTCAACGTAGTTTTGGAAGTTTTGGCCACAGCAATCAGAGCAGAAAAAGAAATAAAAGGAATCCAGTTTGG
>NW_011494438.1:2505-3396 GCF_000754665.1 Bison bison bison | reverse complement strand
GCATACACACTGAGGAAACCAGAATTGAAAGAGACACGTGTATCCCAATGTTCATCGAAGCACTGTTTACAATAGCCAGGACATGGAAGCAACCTAGATGTCCATCAGCAGATGAATGGATAAGAAATCTGTCATACATATACACAATGGAATATTACTCAGATATTAAAAAGAATGCATTTGAATCAGTTATAATGAGGTGATTGAAACTGGAGCCTATTATACAGAGCGAAGTAAGTCAGAAAGAAAAACTCCAATACAGTATATTAATGCATATATATGGAATTTAGAAAGATGGTAATGATGACCCTATATGCAAGACAGCAAAAGAGAAGATCTACACCCATGGTGGATTCATGCTGATGTATGGCAAAACCAATACAATATTGTAAAGTAAAAAAAATAATAAATAAATATGTATAAAAAAAGAACAGACTGTTGGACTCTGGGAGAAGGTGAGGGTGGGATGATTTGAGAGAATAGCATTGAAATATGTATATTATAATATGTGAAACAGATCTCCAATCCAGGGTGCTCTGGGCTGGTGCCCTGGGATGACCCTGAGAGATGGGATGGGGACGGAGGTGTGAGGGAGGGGACGGAGGTGGGAGGGAGGGTCAGGATGGGGAACACATGTACACCTATGGCTGATTCATGTGAATGCATGGCAAAACATCACAGTATTTTAAAGTAATTAGCCTCCAATTAAAATAAAAAAAAATGAGGAAAAAAAATCAGCATTCAAAAAACTAAGATCATGGCATCTGGTCCCATCACTTCGTGGCAAATAGATAGGGAAACGGGAAACAGTGGCAGACTTTATTTTGGGGGCTCCAAAATCACTGCAGATGGTGATTGCAGCCATGAAATTAAAAGACGCTTACTCCTTGG
>NW_011494438.1:1320-2405 GCF_000754665.1 Bison bison bison | reverse complement strand
ATCAATATAGTAAAAATGAGTGTACTACCCAAAGCGATCTATAGATTCAATGCAATCCCTATCAAGCTACCAGCGGTATTTTTCAGAGAATTAGAACAAATTTCAAAATCTGTATGGAACTACAAAAAACCTGGAATAGCCAAAGAAATCTTGAGAAAGAAGAATGGAACTCGAGGAATCAACCTGCCTGACTTCAGGCTATACAACATAGCAACAGTCTTCAAGACAGTATAGTAGTGACACAAAGACAGAAACATAGATCAATGGAATAAAATAGAAAGCCCAGAGATAAATCCACACACCTATGGACACCTTATCTTTGACAAAGGAGGCAAGAGTGTACAATGGAAAAAAGACAATATCTTTAGCAAGTGGTGCTGGGAAAACTGGTCAACTACTTGTAAAAGAATGAAACTAGAATACTTTCTAACACCATACACAAAAATAAACTCAAAATGGATTAAATATCTAAACATAAGACGAGAAACTATAAAACTCTTAGAGGAGAACATAGGCAAAAGACTCTCCGACATAAATCACAGCAGGATCCTCCATGACCCACCTTCCAGAATATTGGAAATAAAAGCAAAAATAAACAAATGGGACCTAATTAAAATTAAAAGCTTCTGCACAACAATGGAAACTCTAAGCAAGGTGAAAAGATAACCTTCAAATGGGAGAAAATAATAACAAACGAAGCAACTGACAGAGAATTAATCTCAAAAATATACAAGCAGCTCCTATAGATCAATTCCAGAAAAATAAGTATCCCAATCAAAAAATGGGCCAAAGCACTAAACAGACATTTCTCCAAAGAAGACATACAAAGGGCTAACAAACATATGAAAAGATGCTCAACATCATTCATTATCAGAGAAATGCAAATCAAAACCACAATGAGGTATCATCTCACACCAGTCAGAATGGCTGCTATCCAAAAGTCTACAAACAATAAATTCTGGAGAGGGTGCAGAGAAAAAGGAATCCTCTTACCCTGTTGGTGGGAATGCAAACTAGTACAGCCACTATGGAGAACAGTGTGGAGATTCCTTAAAACACTGGAAATAGAACTGACCATATGACCC
>NW_011494438.1:0-613 GCF_000754665.1 Bison bison bison | reverse complement strand
GGACTCAATAGATATGAGTTTGAGTAAACTCTGGGAATTGGTGATGGACAGGGAGGCCTGGTGTGTTGCATTCCACGGGGTCGCAAGGAGTCGGACACGACTGAGCAACTGAACTGAAGTGAAGGCAACATTTCATACAAATGGACACAATAAATAAATTCTTTAGCTGAAATAAAATGCCAAATTTAAATTATAATGTAAAGTTGTTTCAGGATATTTTAGTGATTTTTTGGTGGTTTAAGTAAACATGCGTGCATTTTATTCAAAACATAAAATTGATTTCATGCTGATGTTTATTTTTACTGAGTTATTTTACAATGAAGAGGAGAAAACACTGCACAGACAGGCAAGACAACTAACTTCTTGTTCCAGCACTGCCATGAAGAAATATATGATACCGGGCAAATTAGTTATATATATATTCATCTCTCCATCCAGTACCTACACTATGTGTGTGCTCAGTCACTCAGTCATCTCCGACTGTCTGCAACCCCATGGATTGTAACCCACCAGGCTTCTCTGTACATGGGATTATCCTGGTGAGAATACTGGAGTGGGTTGCCATGCCCTCCTCCAAGGGATCTTCCTGACCGAGGGATTGAACCCATGTTCC
>NW_011494437.1:8417-8751 GCF_000754665.1 Bison bison bison | reverse complement strand
GCCTCAGCCTGTGCTGGCACTTCTGCCACAGTCAGGCCTGGCACTGCTGCCTCAGCCAGCGCTGGCCCTTCTGCTTCAGCCACTGCAAGCCCCAGGGCCGCATCCAGGCACTCATCTCGCCCCTAGTGTGATCTGAAGCCTGTTGTTCACTTTGTGGCTGGACAAGCCGGTCAACCTGTGTTCCTGATATGCATCAATAACTTGTTGACTTTATTTCCCCCAATTTTCAGTTGTTAAAACTTTTCAACAGAAAGGTCATTTAGAGTCATGATATAAGTATATGAATAACATGGGTCACACACACTTTGCTGTTTGTCAAATTTAGGAGTAAGAA
>NW_011494437.1:4690-5061 GCF_000754665.1 Bison bison bison | reverse complement strand
TCCTGCTGAGCCATCAGGGAAGCCCTATATCAGGCCTAAGGGAGGTGAGATCTTCGTTGCAAAGTATAGTCACCAGTCCTGAGAAGGGAGGGATATGGTTGGTGCCTGCCAGGCACTGTGGCAGATGGTTTACAGTTACCACCACATGCCAGCAGTCCTTCCAGACAGGGCTTGTCAAACTCCCTTCACAGTTAAAGAGCCCGAGGCGCTCTCAGAGAGTTTAATGAAGTGACAAATTTTCCATGGCTGTTTAAGTGACAGGGATGGCCAGAGGCCCTTGATTTGAGTTAGTCTAAAGCTCACCCTCTCACTCCTGCAAGCCTGATCTGACCTTATGCCCTTAATTCCCTTTTTATTCTCATTACTGTGAA
>NW_011494437.1:0-793 GCF_000754665.1 Bison bison bison | reverse complement strand
ATTCCTAGCGTCAGGGTCTTTTCCAATGAGTCGGCTCTTTGCATCAGGTGGCCAAAGTATTGGAGTCAGATTCAGCATCAGTCCTTCCAATAAATATTCAGGGTCGATTTCCTTTAGGATGGACTGGCTTGATCTCCTTGCTATTCAAGAGACTCTCAAGAGTCTTCTCCAAGATCACAGTTTGAAAGCATCAGTTCTTCATCACTCAATCTTCTTTATGGTCCAACTCTCACATCCATACATGACTACTGGGAAAACGATAGATTTGACTACAGGGACCTTTGTCGGCAAACTGATATCTCCATTTTTTAATACACTGTCTCGCTTTGGAGCCTTAGTTAAAAGCAGAGCCTTCAGCGAGAGGTCATTTCAAGGGAAGTTGGCTGGTGGGCTAGAGAGACAGTGGGAGTGGTGAGCGAGGCCAGATCCTCAGATGGAGGGCCTCAGAGAATCCACAGTCTCCTGGACTGGTGACCTTTACCCTGGGTTGAGGGAGCCAGAGACCTCTCCTTAAGGACCTACTTGATTATTTTATCTTGTGTGTAACTGGGCAAATTCTAGACAAGTTCTAGACTTTTTGTTGGTACTTAAATACGTGGACATATTCATTATTTAGATGAAAGGGTATCTGGGAGGGAAGATACTGATCAATGACAAAATTTCTAAGAACTCTGAGTTGTTTCCAATGGGGAAAGATTCTACCTCAAGCACATTCCATGTCATATCCTCTGGTGTGAATGTTATATGATTGTCCTTGCTAGGCAACATTTTAATTCACTGTGATTTTCTTTGT
>NW_011494436.1:4834-5239 GCF_000754665.1 Bison bison bison | reverse complement strand
GTTTATATAGTTTTATATAGTTTATATAGTTCTATTGTTTTGATTGTTATTTTTTCAAGTTAGATATTTAAAATAATACATTGTGGAACTTTTCTGGCGGTCCAGTGGTACACCTGCCAGTGCAAAGTGCATGGGTTTGATCCCTGGTCAATGAAGACTACACACCCTGCAGGGCAACTGAAGCCACATGCAGCAACTGCTAGAGCCCACCAAGCTGCAGCTACTGAGCCCATGTGACATAGATACTGAAGCCTGAACACCCTAGAGCCTGTGTTATGCAACAAAATGAATCCATTGCAATGAAAAGCTCATGAGCTGCAGCTAGAAAGTATCCCACATTTGCCACAGCTAGAGAAAGCCTGTGAGCAGCAATGAAGACTCAGCATAGCCAAAAATAAAAATAGA
>NW_011494436.1:0-643 GCF_000754665.1 Bison bison bison | reverse complement strand
ATATTAGCACACACTTGAAGGTGAAAGAGGAGAGTGAAAAAGCTGACTTAAAACTCAACATTTAGAAAACAAAGATCATGGCATCTGGTCTCATCACTTCATGGCAAATAGATGGGGAAACAATGGAAACAATGACAGATTTTATTTTCTTGGGCTTCAAAATCACTGCAGATGGTTACTGCAGCTGAAATTAAAAGATGCTGGCTTGACAAACATAGACAGTGTTTTCAAAGGCAGAGACATCACTTTGCTGAGAAAGGTCTGCATGGTCAAAGCTATGATTTTTCCAGTAGCCATGTATGGATGTGAGAGTTGGACCATAAGGAAGGCTGAGCACCAAAGAACTGATAGGCACAAATTGTGATGCTGAAGAAGACTCTTGAAAGCCCCTTGGACAGCAAGGAGATCAAACTTGTCAATTCTAAAGGGAATCAGTCCTGAACATTCATTGGAAGGACTGATGCTGAAGCTGAGGTTCCAGTCCTTTGGCCAACTGGTGGAAAGATTTGACTCATTGGGAAAAGACCCTGATGCTAGGAAAGATTGAGGGCAGGAGGACAAAGGGGCGGCAGAGGATGAGATGGTTGGATGGCACCACTGACTCAAAGGACAAGAGTTTGAGCAAACTCCAGGAAATAGTGAA
>NW_011494435.1:33719-50243 GCF_000754665.1 Bison bison bison | reverse complement strand
AGCAGCCCCCTTCTCGGCGAGGAGAAAAAGACAACTTTTTATGCTTCAGGTTAGTGATTCCATGTGCTCCTCTCAGCTTTGTGAATTAAATACGAAGACCAACCAAGACTTACTCATTTTACTGCTTTTCTATTTTTTTTGCTTTTCTGATGAAGTCTATTGCTATCTCTTGCAAAGCTGGTCTTCAAGACATCTATAGATTCTACTCTTTTAAGCTTCTCCCTGAAATCCCCCTCTAAAGCCATAAGGTTATATGGTTATATCATCAGCTACTAAATTCCAAGAATTGACTGTATCATCACTGTATCTTTTTCAACGCAAAAACATTGACATCCCTTCCCCCTGCCCCTCATGACAGGTTTCTTCCAGATTAGAAATTAATTTTCCATAGCACCATTTTCATGGCTGCAGATTTGGTAAATTTATCTTTTTGCCACCTTTGCTGTTCCAGTGTTTGTGGTGATGATAGAGTTGGAAAAGAGAAAGGGGAGAGATGTGTGTGTTTCTGAGAGGGGCTAATGGGAAAGCTAGCATGAACCTCTAGTCTCTCCTCGGCTTGTGCAGAGCAGGGAGCAACAGACCAACTTTCTTCTGGACAGGACCAATTCTCATCCTCCTCTGCAGCCTAGGAGCCGCTCAGATGAGAAGAAAAATCCTGAAATTCTCCCAGTTTCAGGATTTAATGTGATTCTGGGGTTTCCTTTTCAGAGTCAAGGATGATTTATTCATGGAACATACTGCTGATTTGGGGATTGCTTCTTCTTCTTCTTGTTGGAGTTGTAGGCTTGATCTGGAGGAAAAACTGCAGAAAAGGTGAGTTGGGAGAACAGAAACAGTGTGGAACAGGCTTTGCAGTGGGAACCTTTTCAGCAGACACTGAAGCAGAAAGGCATCCAGTGGATATTCAGTAATTAATGAAACATGAGAGTCCATGGCTTACATGCATGTAATTGAGGATCAGTGTTGAATGAGATCAATTTACAGTAATAACAGAAGCAAAAGGAATAAAAGATAATAATTTAATCTCCCAGTGCACATTCCCAGGTGATCTAGTGGAGGGAGAGGAAGAAAAAAAATGGCATAGACATCCTTGCTCTGAAGCTGAGACTTAACTGGATTCTGTCAGCATGAACTGATTTCACTGAGATCATTAAAATACGATGATTTACTTATCAGTTTTCCTTACTCTGAAGGAAGGGCTTCTCATATACTGGTGATTTTGTGAGCCCTAGAAAGTTCTTCCACTTTAACTTTCTTAAGTCATAGTATCTTTTTTCCCTGTTTGGATGTTAATATCATGAAATTAATATTTTAAAGTATTCCTATGTTGCTTATTATCAGAATGGATTTTCTTTCTCTGTAGTGAATAAGACATTGGATTCAAAAACAGCTCACCCAGAACGAATCCTTTCTGAGGGAAACAAGCTTGTGACCTACAGAGAGTCACGCAGCCAGATGTCCTGCAACAATTTGATGGCCTCCTTCGCAAGCTGGGACGGGAGGGGCTTGTCTCAGGAGGGTGGTACTGAGAGGCGGAGGTTAGGGATAGGACAGGATAGGCCTTGAGTGTTGCCAAGGACAGCATTCTGAAGAAGTTGTCTCTGTATTATCTGAGAATGAGTTGGGATAAGGGGTTGCTATGGAAATGAGTACTGGGCCATTTCCTCTCCTCTAGGCCTCCACTGCCTGAAGATGTCTCTAGGGCGTTAGAATCTCCCTTGACTACACCTCTGGAGGCCTCTCCTTTGATAACTTGAACAAGTGCCCTATTTATGGTGCGTGAGTGCTCAGTTGTAAATTTTAGCACTGTGCCACCTAGGAAGCCTTATCTATACTTTCCCCCAATATTCTTATCTGAAATTCTGCACCCCCTTCTTTCTTTGGTCTCCTAGTGTAGGTTCTTCTGAATCTTTCCTGCACCCAAAGGAGTCTCAGCAGCATCTCCAAGGAGAACATAAAGATTTGGAAAAAGTCTTAAAGTCTTCTGAAGTGAGACTGAGGGACACCTCCGAATGACAGACTGCACTTTCTAAGAAGGCAGACATTACGGTTTTCACTGTCCTTTGAAGATTATTCATCTGTGACATTCTGGAATTTTCTCTTTTGGATCATGGTTTTTTTTTTTCCCATACTTAAATTTATATTTGAAGTTATGTACTGTAATATTCTAGTATGTAATATTATTCTTTCACAAGTGTATTCACGCTTATTTTATTTAGCTTAAAATTTTTCCAATTGTGGTAAAATACACACAAAATTCATCATTTTAGTCATTTTAGAGTGTCTAATTCTTGTTGTTTTTACTAAAAGGGAACCAAAAACCATAAACAGTTTTTAGGGCTTTGTTCAGACTCTGATTTTACAGTTTCTTGAAGAGAGACATCTCAATGGCAGAATGCAAAACGGGAAAGATGCTATTACTAAGATGAGAAAGATATGTAATTGCTGAAATGATGTCTCAAATCTGAATTCAATTAAGATTAGGAAGGAATATAATCAAAGTGTATTTAATTTTCCTATCCATTAAAGTTTTAAGGAAAAGAATAAAGTGTCCAAGACATCGGTATTTTTCCCATTCACAATACGTGCAACCATCATTAGTATTCAGTTCCAGAATATTTTCATCCAAAAGGAAACTCCATCACCATTAAGCAGTCATACCCATTTGCCCCTCCCTCCAGCCTGTAGTCCACCTTGTTTCTATAAATTTGCCTGTACTGGATATTTCATATAATTGGAGTCATAAAATACTTTGCATAGACTTTTGGTGTGTCTGTAATTTTTTTTTTTTTTTTACTTAGTATGGTGTTTTTAAAGTTCATCCACGTTGTCAAATATTCCAGTACTTCATTCCCACCTTTTTTTCATTAAAAGATTTTATTTTTTAAGAGTTTTTTTTCCAGGTTTACAGCAAAATTGAGTGGAAAATCCAGAGTATTCCCATATCCCTCCCCTCTCACCCTTTAGTTTCCTCTATTATCAACAATTTGCATTGGTGTGGTGCATATGTTACAACATATGAACCGAAATTGATACAGTACTTTCAACTAAAGTCTAGGGTTTGCTTATGTGTCATACACACACACACACGCACACACACACTCACACACACACACATAGGCTTTCCCGGTAGCTCAGAGGTAAAAGAATCTGCCTACAATGTAGGAGCCGCAGAGGATGAGGGTTCAGTCCCTGGGTGGGGAAGATCCCCTGGAGGAGGGCATGGCAACCTACTCTAGTATTCTTGCCTGGAGAATCCCATGGACACAGGAGCCTGGTGGGCTACAGTCCATAGGGTCTCAGAGTCAGATACAACTGAAGTGACTTAGCGCACAGACACACACACAAATATGTGTGTGTGTGTGTGTGTGTGTGTGTGTGACAACAGTAAAATATCCCAAACTGAACCCATTGTCCTTCCTGTTCCATGCCACACTTTCAATATCATTGTACTCGTTCTGTTGCTACCCCCACGTATCTTCATCCAGCACAACCATTTGACTATGCCTATTAATATATTCCCCACCTTTCCTTTGCCTCTGTCTTGCTTGTTATTCAAGCCCTTCGTTTTTTGTAAGTAAAGTTAATATTCTGGGCTCTGAGTTTATTCTTCTTAGATTCAAATACTGACTGCCACTTAGTGGCTGTGTGTTAGGGAAATTTTGCTGTGGAGATGTACCTTCCAAGAGAGACTGTTAAAGGGACTTGCCACTTAAAGATCTACTGTAAGGGCAGAAAAATTTAAGGGGTCTAAGTTGATCTCTTCTACTGTCAGAAAGAGAAGGTTCATTTGATAGGAGAAGCTTGTATTTTGTATTCTTAAAGAAGTAGACTTTGTAATAAATAGCTGGAGAAGGCTTAGGTTCATTAAAGGTAAAGGGAAAACCCTCAAAAGTAGGAAGAGCTGTGTCAGAAAGAAACAAAAAAGCCAGTATTAACAATAACTTTTTCTTCATGAAGGCTGAAGATGTTTCTTCATTCCTTTGACAATTTTTTTTCTCTGAAAATAATAAATTGCAACATTCATTTCTTTTTTATTCACATACAATTCTGAACTTGCTGATCAGTAAGAACTCGTTTAAAGGAGGGGAGAGGGACTTTTCTTCATTCCTTTGACAATTTTTTTTTCTCTGAAAATAATAAATTGCAACATTCATTTCTTTTTTATTCACATACAATTCTGAACTTGCTGATTAGTAATAACTTTTTCTTCATGAAGGCTGAAGATGTTTCTTCATTCCTTTGACAATTTTTTTTCTCTGAAAATAATAAATTGCAACATTCATTTCTTTTTTATTCACATACAATTCTGAACTTGCTGATCAGTAAGAACTCGTTTAAAGGAGGGGAGAGGGACTTTTCTTCATTCCTTTGACAATTTTTTTTTCTCTGAAAATAATAAATTGCAACATTCATTTCTTTTTTATTCACATACAATTCTGAACTTGCCGATCAGTAAGAATTTGTTTAAAGGAGGGGAGAGGGACTCTTCCTTCCCAGAAGGCTTGGTCTCCTGTTGAAATTGTTTTACAGCTATTTATCAATCTTCTCCACACCTTGGCAAAGTCCAACTTTAGGAGCTGATGGACACTAAAGCCTAAAGAAAGGACAAGCTGAGCCAATACCTATAAAAGACTTGAGTAGATTTCTGTATCTCCAACAGTAATATTCAACTGGTACCCTCCCCTTTAAACATCACTTCCAACTCCTTGGCTTCCCAGATGGCTCAGTGGTCAAGAATCTGCCTGCCAATGCAGAAGATGCAGGAGATGTCAGTTTGATACCTGGGTCAGAAAGATCCCCTAGAGAAGGGAATGGCAACCCACTCCAGTATTCTTGCCTGTGAAATTCCATGGCAAAGAAGTCTGGTTGCCTGCAGTCCCTGTGGTCACAAAAGAGCTGGACATGACTTAACAACTAAAGAGCAACAACAACCCTCCTCCATATTTGATAACAAAAATAGTGACAACAGAGATTTTCACTTTAAATGAGGCTTTAAACATCTTTACTTCAAAACACAATAAGTACTAGAACTTAAGAAAGGCCCATATGTTTGCTTGGAGTTTCCTTGTAACAAATCATTGCTGCCCACATCAAGTACTTCCCCAAAGATAACACTAGAGGAAATTCCCCCAGACATTTTAGCTGTCCATTTCTCTTTCTCCCTCTATCTCTCTTTGAAAGGGGGTAGTTTATACCTAATGAGAATGACCTACTCTTCAAGAAGGACAGCTTTCTTGGACAACATACCTGTAAGAAGCCTGAACAGAGGCAGCGGAGGTGCTGACATTCACTTCTTATAACAGAGAGTTAGCTTCTTGGGGGACACTACTACTTAAATGAGTTAGAGAGGTCTTTGGAGAAGAGTCAGGACAATTCTCAGGGTGATCTGAAGTTGAGCAGATGGTTAAAGATGCACCAGTACCCCGAAGGCTAAAATAAGGAAAAAGCGTCCCACAGAAGGTGACGCCAGTAAAAGAATAGATGTGGGACCCATCGGCCATGTTATAAAAGGACAGGTTCCCAACTTCCCAGTCCAGGAAAATTCCTATCCTGCGGGGCTGCTGCCTAAGTGATGGAGAGTTTTTCTGGGAGTTGGGAAATATGACTTTTCCTTCCTCGTGTACCAAAACCCAAAAATTCTTATCTGGACTTTCTACAAACCAGCCCTCTCTCTTCGCTGTCTCTGAGCAAATGCCCAGAGCACATCGAGTTGTGGATCCAGCTTCTGTCCTCGTATTTACTTCTACCTCCCAGTATTGTCTCTCCATGTCCCCCTGGGTGAAGGACTTATCTCCTAGAACACTGAAGATGGCTTCAGAAACCGCTTGATCTTCATGTGTTGAGGCATCACCATTCTGGGAAACATTATTTTTTAAAGAAATGTGTTGCTTGTTCTCAGATAAGACGAGGTTGGGGTGAGCTGTTTTCGGATCCAGAGTGAAAGCCACTGCAGGTATGGAGGGGAAAATAAAGGTCATTCCACAGTGGAGACTGGTTGGCTTTAGGAAAGATGCAAATTACGGGAAAGGGAGGATGGATAAAAACGAGAAAAATGGAAGATTAGGTAAAACAACATATGTTCTCTCCTATGTTCATTCACAGGAGACATGTGATGTGTAGCTCATAGAAGGCCAGGAATGAATGGGACCTTGGGTAACCATGTGTTCCAGACAGGCTGAGAATGCTTAACCAAGAAGTCTGTCTCATCTGAAAATCCCCAGGGTCATGTATTTCAAGCTGGGGCTTCTCTAACCTCCTGCTAATGCCAGTTGCTTTACTGCTTGCTCTTAATAATTAAGACATGTCTTATTTCCAATCACAATGTACTCACCTTCATTTAAGTTTCTTTGGGGTCAATTTTCTGTGAGATTAGGTAATAACTGAGCCATCTATAGTACTTATCTTACACTCTTATTATACTTTAAATGGTTGAAATCCCAGGCTCTGTGGTCAGAAAGATCTGAATTTTATAATTACTCTGCTTTTAGTATTGGCGATCTTGAAGTTACTTTGCTTCTCTCGGCCCCACTTTAATCTCATGAAGGTGTACACAATTACGATGCCTCAGCACAGAACTACTGTGAGAAGACAATGAGATAATATGCAGAGAACTTAGTACTATATTTTGTCCACTTGGTAAATTTTAGCTTCTGATGGTTATAGTAACACTATAGTAATAGTATTAATAGTGTAATACTAGTAGTAAGGAGTCTGCTTCTGGTCAAACCAAACATCTTCAATAATTAAAATTTTTCTCATAAGAATGTATATGGGAATGATTAGAATATATTTTAATTTTTGGAGGATTAAATTAACTAGGCAATGTTTGTGGATCCAGGGATATCCAGAGTGAATAGCAAGCAGTAGAAGTAGAGAGTTGTGATTTTGGGAAGATTCTAAGATGGTCAGGGCCCATTTTCCACTTGCACTGAGATGCAACAAGCCCTTCTCTGTCTCAGACGGAGTACACAGCAGGCTTCCTTCTGATTGAACTACTCTCTTTGACATGAATAGATCAATAGCAGCACTTAAGTCTCAGAATAAATATAAATTCCTCAAGGGAATTCCTTGAATCCACCATTTTTGCTCACGGCAATCTCTTATTCCTTCATAATGCATCACAGTTTGTACGTGCACTTTCCCATAAAGTCAGAGACCAAATCCACTTTATTTACTAGGCACTAAATGAATAGTTGTATAATTTAATGCTGAATGAGTGAATGATGTCAGAATGGTAAGAAATCTGGTAACATTTCTGTGTTAGATTGAAGTGAGAGCCATGAAATGAATAACCAGTTAAGTATTGTTGGGAGTTTATACAAAAAGTTTCTCAATTATATAGAAGAGGTTAAGTGAGACAAATAATAGTAAAGTAACTCACCTGCTTTGAACTGTTCCTTCCTCCAGTCTAAAAAGGAAAAACAAAATTCAGATGGAAGAATATGCCAAGTTCATGTCCTCTGAACTAGTGAGAAGCTTCTCCCTTTATCCCCTTGTGTCTTTTTGGACTCCTAGATTCAAAATAAAATCTCCCGAGGATAGCTCCTATCTGAAAAATGGTCTGAAAATGCCTCATGAAGTACCTGAAGTACCCGAAGTACCTGAAGCCCCAAGACAATATCAGTTACTCACCAGCATATAACTCAGCTTTTCTCCAGTCTGAAATAAAACAAAGGCATTAGAGTCTCCCATTTACAGCAATGTCACTTCAGAAAGTGAAAATCTGAGGGTTTACCATAGTACAGTATATTGTGTTCATGATCTCAATGACAATTCTGATGTACTTATCTTCTTTTACATCTCCAGTTTTATTTCTCACATTTTTCACATTCTACATCTATGATAAAATATGCAGGTTCATGTTTTTATTTTTAGTTGGGGAGAAAGAAAAGGTAGGCTTAAGTTTTGAGAATATATTGGAAAGCCTAAAATTTTGTGTGCTGCCTTGATACTCTTGAGCTTTACAGGGTTCCAAATGCCTAACTGTGAGTTCTCCTGCTCTAGCTCAGATGGTAAAGAATCTGCCTACAGTGCAGGAAACCCAGGTTCGATTCCTGGATCAGAAAGATCTTCTGGAGAAGGAAATGGCAACCAACTCTAGCATTCTTGCCTGGGAAATCCCGTGGACAGAGGAGCCTGGCTGGCTACAGTCCATGGGATCACAGAGTCAGACACAACTTAGCGACTAAACAAGAAATGACAACCTGCTCTCAGTAGACAGGTCCTCTAGCCATCAGGAAAGTCTCCCCTCTCAGCTAATTTCCATGTTGGCCAAAACAGCTGAACCCCACCTGATCTTCAACCTAATGAATTTTACCTCGCTGTTAGCCTGCACAATTAATCAAACAAGCCAATTACATACTTCCACAGAAACAGGATCACCTCATCCTCTTGTTACTACAAAACCTGCCTCCCGCAGACCTTGCTCTACTCGCTCCGCTCTCAACTGCGACTTCCAGGTGCTCCGGCATGGCACATGGTGTGTTTCTCTCCCAGGATGCGAATATATATGTGAGGATATACGTGCTTAAAAACCTGCTGTTATTTGTCCAGTGTTGGATATCATGTGGTTGACCATTTTATACTGTTTAGGGAAGCAGGTCCTTCTCTCACTAACAAGGTAAATAGAAGGCAACCAGAAGAAAAGGGTCGACGAGAGGGTTTCCCCCAACTGTAACAACAGTATAACTTACCTTGCTGATATAACTCTTTCCTTCTGGCTGAAAAGGAATAATAGTCTGTGAGATGCCAGACATACAGCATACAGTAAGGACTCTATCTCCTACTTTAGAGCAATGAAGATGGAAAACTTACCAAGCTCTCTCTTAAGTGATTCTAAAAAGGAAAAAAAAAAATGGGTTTAACAGAAAACATTTTTTAGACTATGTTATTAAGCCCAGATTCTAAATGCTACTTCCATGTATCTAGAACAAAAAAAATCCTTTGAGAATTATCATTATGACCATTAAAAAAATAAGCTCTATCTATGCCTATACCAGTGATCTTTCCTTCTCCAATGGACTCAATTATAATATTTTTTTCCTCAGGAAGTTCTTGAGCTCCATGTTTTGTTGGAGGTCTTGGGGCTCTGACTCATTCTTACACATATCTCTGCATTCCCCAAAGGTGCCATCCACGTGCACAGCCATGCTAACAAATATATAAAGTCACACATCCCCACCAAGTCTGATGCCCAGTTTTACCTTTAGATTTACTTTCTTCCTCCTTTTCTTCCTCGACTTTTGATAGCTTCTTATTTCCCCGTCGTTCTTTCCAGGCCAAATATACAATAGCACCAGCTGAAATCCCAAGTATCACCAAAGTCACAGCAAATGCTGCCTTCCAAGGAGAGGGCCTAGGGAAGAAGGATTCTGACACAGGATCCCCAAAACCTGGTTAAAAACATACACCAAGCAAGCCTATCCCATCCCATTTTCTAAATATCGCTTCCTTGTGTGTGTGAGTGTGTTTAGACACTCAGTCATGTCTGACTCTTTGCAACCCTATGGTCTGGAGCCCCGAGGCTCCTCTGTCCATGGGATTTCTCAGGCAAGAATACTAGAGTGGGTTGCCATTTCCTCCCTCCAGGGAATCTTCCCAATCCAGGGATCAAACACACATCTCCCGTGTCTCCGATTTGCAGGTGATTTTTTACCCACTGAACCATCAGGGAAGCCCATATCCCTTCCTTACTCCTCTTCTATCTCCCAAATGAGCAGCACGGACCTGGGATAAAAATGGATTCCACTTGCTCTTGTCCAAAGAAGGGGTTCTTCATGGAACAGGACATTTGTGTCGTT
Source organism: Bison bison bison (assembly GCF_000754665.1). Lineage (NCBI taxonomy): Eukaryota > Metazoa > Chordata > Mammalia > Artiodactyla > Bovidae > Bison > Bison bison. The sequence goes on along the minus strand of NW_011494435.1, from coordinate 40,440 downwards.
GAGCTGTCTCTCACAATGAGGGATGCCTCAATCTGAAACAAGCCATCATCATCTTGTGTCTCGTCCTCAGAGACAGATGGGATCTTCTTTCCCTTCACATCTTCCCATTGTACTTCAGGCTGGGGAAACCATCCCTTGCCTGTGCACTTCAACCTTATTCCTCCATCTTCTGGACCCACCAAGAAAACACGAGGACCAGAACCTATACCTGGAGAGGAGAGTCATTCATCTGAGACTTGGAGAGTTTTTGTCCAGATGTCCCTCATATTTCACAGCTACATGAGTGGAGAAAGATGGACAAAGCAGTATAGTTCTCAGTGGATGGAAGGGGGTTCTTTTCTTTTCCCATGAGATCAATGGTTATCTGAAGCTTAAAAGGTAAAAGAGCATTGAAGCTGATTCTGGGACTTATACCAATGTCTGTCATATCTCCTCTGTACAAGCATATCTGCAATGGGCCATAGAAGGACAATAGGGAAGGAGCAGAGTAAAATCCGTTGATGTTAAATTCTTTCAGAAAAAGATTACTGTATCTATATCACATGTCTATTTCATCTGCTGCTTAAATTGAGACTTCTCATAGTCACCTCCTTAAATAATTTCCTTTCCTTTCTTTCTTCCTCTGAGTAAGGCTTACCTAAAAGATGAAGTTAACAAGGTAAAGTGAGTCCATGAAAGAGTCAAGATGTTTTAACTTTTCCATTCTCAGTCCTTTCTTTTCTTTCCACTCCTCCTCCTCTTCTTCAATTCTGCATGGGCAGGGTCTACTAGTAGGTTCACATAACCAACACCCGTGTTAAAATATAACACTACTAGAATACTAGATGAATCCACCATGTCTTTGATAATGATGACTGTCCTGACTTCTAAGACTATGTATTATTTTTCTTTATAAAACTTGATATCATAAAATATGGCTCCACCATGGCTGGCTCAGTCCTATTCAACAAACTGCTTCTAAAAGATTGGACCTGTCTTCATACCCAGAAGTCAATAAACTAACAGGAAAGGTACTGAAAAATGCTGTCATTTGCATGAGGTTACTTCTGTAACTATGAAAGCTTTGACCTCTTACTGGGCGGATATTAAAGTGAGATCCCAGTAACACGGCTCAGGAGAGTTTGTCACCCTTTCCTTCAAGACCTAATGGATTAGACTTTTCCACTAAAGTTATACACAAAGAAGAGGATAAAATGCGTGTATAGATAGTTTGACAAGTAGTATTAAATGAGAGTATTAATTTAAGGTAAACCTAACATATTCAAAGAATGAGAAAAACTTTACAACCAGAAAAACACTATGTTTGTCTTGGCAGAGAGTATAAAGCTTTAGAGATGGAAATACCAAAGAAATAGACAGATAAATCATTATAACCAGATAGAAAATTTAGACTTACACTAGTTACCCATAAGTTTATGGGAAGCAATGTACTGTACATCTGGATGGAGATTTCCTACACTGTTCACTATTGGTATGGAGATAAGTGAATAGATACATTACAAAAAATTATTTTGAACTTATCATGAAATTTTATATCAAAAATATCTTTCTACAGATGCGAGATCTAAATGTAAAAGCAAAAAAAAAAAACAGAAAAGAGAGAAATGAACTACTACAACTACATTCAATGAGCTAGATAGGAAGATCTCAAACATAATGGTGAACAAAAAACAAAACAACCACAACAAAGCAGACATAAAAGAGTCCATGTATATGAAATTAAAAAACAAGCACGACGAAGCAGCCTCTCAATCTACTCTGTCAAACCCTCATTTCCTCCAAACAGTGCTAGCGGGACTGGACCACTAACATTTCCAGTTAAGCCTCTGTCCCTCACAGTAGCCAGCTGGGATTCTCATCTCTGGGAGTAATGGTACATTTTGCTAATCACGGTGCTTTACCTCAAAATATGTGAGGAGAGACATAGAGGGAAGTAAATGATATATTTTTATGATAGATATTTATGGAAATCATTTATTTTTAAAGTACATCTTAATAAATGCATAAATAGATTAAGATGACTTGAGGTTTAAATTCAGTGCCTAGGATGTTGACACCTCCAAGGATACCTACTTGTTGCCTTTTGTTCACCATCCTCCTCCACTAATCACATACAGAACACTTACATTTCCCTTACAGTGATCTGTATTTTCTGATAATTACTCACCTATCACCTTTAGCTCCAAAACGGCTTCTTCGAAATCAGTTCCTTTTTTAAAAAAGCACTTGTACATTCCATTGTCTGAGACCCGGAGGCTGTGGATTCTCACAGCTACTCTTCCCTCGGTGATGTAGTCTTTCACCAACTCGGCTCTCCCTTTGAAATCTACTAGTTGTTCTCCCACCTGCTCCATTCCATTCTGATACACAAAGACAGCCTCTGAGAACTGATTGCGAAACCACCGGATCTCCATATTCTCCACATTCATGGCTGGGTACACACGACAGGGCAGCACTGTGTCTGCACCCAGCATGGCCACGATGGGTTCTGAGGGGCCAGTCACTGAAAAGGAATCTGTGGAATGGAGTCACAAGTGAAAAGAATATTGCAATACCCTGCCTGTGCCTTTTAGAGCACAGCATCATCGCAGGTCCCAGAGACCCATGGGCATTCTCTCTCTCATTAACACAGCAATAATTTGTCACACATATTCAGGCTGAAGATGGCAGTGAACAAGACAAGGAAGATTTCCACCCTTGTGGAGCTCACAGTCAACAGAGCGATTGTGTATTAAACAGATTATTTTTAAATTGCAATGGTAGTAATGGAGGAAGGTGAAGGAGTGCTGGAAAATCATGAAGCTAGAGTTTTGGCAGATCTTGGGCATCAGAAATGCATTCCTCCAGAAATTGAGATCCAAATGAATTAGAAGGCAACAGAAAAGAAATTCTACCTGGTCCTAATCTCTAAAATAATAGTGATTTATCTGCCCTTATGTATGGGCAAATGCATTATTGTATCAAAGTAAAAGATTTGGAATTAACCTAGGTCTATAGAAGACACAGCAGAGTGGTTTAATGATTCTACTCAGAGGGTAAGAGAATCCAGGTATATAAAATATTCTCACCTGAGCCCCTCATGGACATCTGGAAAAGCAGGATCAGAAAGAGGTCTCTTAGCAGAGAGAAGACCGGGGAGCACACCATCTTCTCCAGAGTAGAGAACAGTATAACATTGAGGGGGTCCTGAAAATAGCTGGAGTAAAGATAAAAATGGGACCCACGAGGTAAAAAAGATTACAGCTAAGTGGTTCACAGGACTTCTAAGAAATGGCCTCCTGAAACCCTAGTGTCTCTCTCAGGGACCATCAGGGAAGCCTTTGACGTTCACAAAAGAGGGCCTTTTGTTTCCCCTTTTCCCAGAAAACAGTCTTTACTTCAATTGCCATGCTCTGATGTGATAAATCTGACCACAGTCTCTCTAAACCCCTCTGAAGAAGAATCAGAGGGGTTTAGAGAGATGGAAAGACAGAGAAAAAGCAGCGAGCAACCACTGAGAGAGATGGCTTGAGCATAAACATTGCTCTGGCCTCGACAGATTTTCTCACCATACATTCCTATATGATGAAAGAGCAGATACAACTTGGCTTGTCCCCTGTCTACCCCCAGGGTCTTTGACCAGATTTTCTCACTTCCCTCCCTCTCGGCCATCACCAAGAAAATGTACTACTCACACAGACTGTTCACGTCTTCTAAGTTCTTCTTAGGGGGATGAAGGCATCCTGGAAATTCTCACTGACGCTGCCACAGGCACCAGGAATCCATGCTCTTTGTCGTCCCTCCAGGTGCCCCTCTGTGGGCTGCCTGCAGGTGTGTCCTGTGATACTTGCTCCAAGATGCCAGGGGAAGACCAGACGTTAGAAACCTTGGGGTCCTGAAGGAAGCCTTAGGTTTTTTTTTTTAAAGGTTTCAGAGAACTAGAAGAAAGATGGCCCCTGCTCGGGAAATTCTCAGCAGTGCGATTCTCCTCTATCTTGCCAACATATTCAAAACTGAAAGCCAAATAAGATAAGAAAAGAGAACTTTGACCTTGCATGAAATAAATCCATCTAATAATTGCACACTTCCAAGGAAAGGGTCAAAATCCAGAGATTTCTTTTTCTCTAAGAGTGTATTTATCCAGGCTGCTGCTGCTGCTGCTGCTGCAAGTCGCTTCAGTCGTGTCCGACTCTGTATGACCCCATAGACAGCAGCCCATCAGGCTCCCCCGTCTCTGGGATTCTCCAGGCAAGAACACTGGAGTGGGTTGCCATTTCCTTCTCCGATGCATGAAAGTGAAAAGTGAAAGTGAAGTCATTCAGTCGTGTCCGACTCTTAGCGACCCCAGGGACTGCAGCCTACCAGGCTCCTCCATCCATGGGATTTTCCAGGCAAGAGTACTGGAGTGGGGTGCCATTGCCTTCAAAACATAAATATTAGAACTTGACTGGCTGAGTTAAAATCTTGGTAAGGTCACATACAAGCTCATGGTTTTGATCAAGTTACATAAGCTTTCTGTGTGCCTCAGTTTTCTCATCTGAAAATGGGTTTAATAATAGTACCTACCCTAAGCTGTCATGAGGATTACATGAATTAATATATGTAAACCACTTAGAAGAGGATCAGTAACTTTTACGTTCTGCTGTGTTGCTACATAATTGATTTGTGTTTTGAAGATCCTTCAAATCCTACAAGTTTTAGAATAATTGCCTTTCTTGCCTAGAATGACAGACATTCTGAGTTAGAGTCTGAAAAAAATTTAAAAACTCTAAATTACATTTTTGATATTCTGGATATAAGATTGAACATCTCTGTATGGGTTGTAAGAGATATAGTAACATGAAATAAACAAGTATAAACCAGACATGGGGCTTCCCTGATAGCTCAGCTGGTAAAGAATCTGCCTGCAATGCAGGGGACCTGGGTTCGACCCCTGGGTTGGGAAGAGCCCCTGGAGAAGAGAAAGGCTACCCACTCCATTATTCTGGTTTGAAGAATTTCGTGGACTCTCTAGTCCATATGTTCACAAAGAGTCAGACACCACTGAGCGAATTTCACTTTCCCTTTCACAAACCAGACATAGCCTAACAAAGTTTTAAATATGGCAATATTAATTTTAAAATAAAAATAAAGTTCAGAGAGAAATCATTCGGAGAAATGAGATGACCCCTTCAAATAGTGACATTCATCATGAGCACATAACTTCCAAGGACTGCATGGTGCTAACAGCCTACAGCAGAATTAAAAAATGCAAAATCAGTTTGGAACTCAAAATAGTTTATAACCATAATTAATCAGAAATGAACAGAACCATTCCAGAACATATAAATGAAGTTAGAGAGGTTTTACATACTATAACAACTATGCCACATAAAATCTTTTACTTTTTGACTTGGTGAGATTTAATAATTTCTTTCAGTTTTTAATGAATAGAAATCCATTAGTAGAACGACCCAGTATGACACTCACCTAACTCCGTCTTCCACTGTGCTTAGAGTGCCAAGCCGCCCCCAGATCTATCTATAAAATTAATACCAAACTATCTGCTTCTCCCAAGTATTCTCTTTGAAACTTGCTTAAGTATCTAATCTCACTAGAGATTTGGATTTGCATTTCCTAAATAGGCAGGGGTTTGACATGAGTATGAATAATGCTATCATACTTTTGGAACATGATTAAAATGTATAAAGGCACTGCTGCAGGAAAACCATGCAGTCGTCATGGAGGCAAATACTCTATTGGAAGAAAGTATCAGAAAAAGGAGATTAAGTCACCCCATGATTCCTCCACTTCTACGTGACTAATGTCAGGACATGCATGCGTGCTCAGTCTTGAAGTCGTGTCCAACTTTTGTGACCCTGTGGACTGTAGCCCCCAGGCTCTTCTGTCCATGGGATTTTCCAGGCAAGAACATTGGAGTGGGTTGCCATTCCTCCTCCAGGGGACTTTCCCCACCCAAGGATCAAATCCAACTCTCCTGAGTCTCTTGCATCGGCAGGAGGATACTTTACCACTGAGCCACCTAGGAAGCCCATACTGCCAGAACACATTTGCTAAATCTCCTATCTTTCACTTTACTCCAAGTCAGATAACAAAGAGTGGGAGTAAACAACTACGGGATGTCGCCCAGCAGTATTTGTACCTTTTCCCCGCTCCAAGCCCTTGTGTTCAACCTGCAACCTTCACTTCTCTTATATAAGAGAAGTTTTATGAGAAAAAAGAAGCAACTTCTGATTCCTTGCTTGTCCAGAATTTTCTTTTACACTTAATGCTAGTTTTGTTGTTTAGAAAATTCTAGTTTCTACTCAGGAAAGTGATGAAATAAAATTTATATTTTAAAGCAGAACAAGGAAATTTAAGCACAAAATTCTCTATTTGTCTGTTTGGGTCTCTTTCCTCCCCCTGTAATATGTACTGTGCTTCTGCATTGTACATTAACAAGACCTCCTCAAAGGTGAGAATGCTGGCTTGACTATATGATAATTTTTTTCCTTTCTTCTAATACTAGCAATGTAACTTCTTAAAAGAACAGCATTCTTTCCTGACTCTGTAAGGAATCGTGGAGACTTGCTACTTGCTTTGTACATGCTTACCTGGACTAGCTCTGGTGAACTTTCATGTAAGATGTCAGTATGTCATTTTGATGACAATCTTTTGTCTTAAAAATGTGTATGGTGGTGCCTCCAATTAAAATAAATAAATTTATATTAAAAAAAAAGCACATGGGGGAAAAAAAAATGTG
>NW_011494435.1:33099-33619 GCF_000754665.1 Bison bison bison | reverse complement strand
AAGCATCCAGCATCATGCATCGAACCTGGACTGGCAACTTGTTTCCTACATGATATTTTACATGTTTCATTGCCATTCTCCCAAATCTTCCCACCCTCTCCCTCTCCCACAGAGTCCTTAAGACTGTTCTATACATCAGTGTCTCTTTTGCTGTTAATTGAATTTCTGTTGACAAAAATGAAGACTCCATTCAACTGTTTTCTAGTAATTACTATTGAATGACATGTATGATGGAATCTGATTTTTTTTTCTTTTGTACATAACAAATTTTTCTGCACCCTGGAACTTTGAGGTTTTGTGTTTTGTTTAGTTGTTTGTTTGTAACTCTAAAACATTACAAGAATTCGTGTATAAATGACTCTTCTTCTCTAGTAGTCAGCTTTTTGTGAAGTAACCTTCCTTCTGATTCTTGCCCCTTATCTTTTCATCTTGGGAAACATTCTGGGTGAATGCTGAAGTTCTGGGTGGATTTGCTCAACCTAAATTTCCTAATTTTTAAATCTTTTTGATTTAAAGTACC
>NW_011494435.1:18378-32999 GCF_000754665.1 Bison bison bison | reverse complement strand
TTTCCTCCCCCTGTAATATGTACTGTGCTTCTGCATTGTACATTAACAAGACCTCCTCAAAGGTGAGAATGCTGGCTTGACTATATGATAATTTTTTTCCTTTCTTCTAATACTAGCAATGTAACTTCTTAAAAGAACAGCATTCTTTCCTGACTCTGTAAGGAATCGTGGAGACTTGCTACTTGCTTTGTACATGCTTACCTGGACTAGCTCTGGTGAACTTTCATGTAAGATGTCAGTATGTCATTTTGATGACAATCTTTTGTCTTAAAAATGTGTATGGTGGTGCCTCCAATTAAAATAAATAAATTTATATTAAAAAAAAAGCACATGGGGGAAAAAAAAATGTGTACGGTGTACTTTCAACTTCTAACAGGTGGGAGAGTTCTCAGAGCTTCTGAATCTGTCTCTGAATTATAATCCTCAGTTGACTTGAATGAAATTCTCCCTTTGTTTTTTTCACTTGATTGTTAATTGAATTTCTGTTGACAAAAATGAAGACTCCATTCAACTGTTTTCTAGTAATTATTATTGAATGACATGTATGATTGAATCTGATTTTTTTTTCTTTTGTACATAACACATTTTTCTGCACCCTGGAACTTTGAGGTTTTGTGTTTTGTTTAGTTGTTTGTTTGTAACTCTAAAACATTACAAGAATTCATGTATAAATGACTCTTCTTCTCTAGTAGTCAGCTTTTTGTGAAGTACCCTTCCTTCTGATTCTTGCCCCTTATCTTTTCATCTTGGGAAACATTCTGGGTGAATGCTGAAGTTCTGGGTGGATTTGCTCAACCTAAATTTCCTAATTTTTAAATCTTTTTGATTTAAAGTACCACGTAATAACTCCCTTTTTCTAACCCAATATTTTGATCTTCAGCAGTGTCTACGGGGTCACACAGAGTCAGACAAGACTGAAGCGACTTAGCAGCAGCAGCAGCAGCAGTGTCTACTCAGAGCTGACACCTCCATTTGTTTTCTATTTAAAGACAATTTTTCATTCCCAAGAATGCTGATTGTTTCTCTAATACTTTATCTCCTATGAGTGAATCTTCCTAATATGCTTCATATTTGCATTAAAGATTTTTATATACACACATTATTCTTTAGCTTTTTAAGTTAGAGAAACCTGAAAATTAGAAAGAACCAAAATTATAGACAGAAACACCTTTATTTGCTCCACTCAGAAATACATATATCTGAGTGGAAATATTATTATTTTGCTATGATTTTTCTATTTTTTGCAAACAAGCAAGATCATACTGTTCACACTGTTTTAAAAACTTCTCTTTAAAATTAATAATGCCTTGTAGCTCTTTCCCTCTCTCTCCCTTTTCACCTTTCTCTCTTAAACACACAAATGCTGGTATGTATTCAATGTAATTCCCTCTAAATATTCTTCACAGATTAATTGGATCAAACAATTCTCTATAATTGGGAAAAATGCCTAAATATGTATGTGAATTTTTAAAATTTACTTTTTTCTAACTGTTGGAAATGTATATTAGTCTATCTACATTTTGAGATAGAATATATACACAAAGACGTATCATACATTTCAGAGTAAACAAAAGAGGCAAATAATATTTTCAGATAGTTCCTTTTCTCCTTTAGTTTTCCCTTCCCGTTCTTTAGTGTTTCAGACCTAAACCATAAGGTAGGTGTCAGACCCCAAATAAGACAGGATAGTTTTATGGAGGAGTGCTGCTTAGAGTGGCGTGAAAGAATTTGAGTGGAAGGAGATGGGCCTGTATGAGGAAGGGAGACAGTCCCGAAGGAAATCCAGAATATATGGTCCTATATTCAAACAGTGTAATATTATGTGGCAAGAAAAAATTTTAAATGCACTGATACACACAATGCGGTTGAGCCTCAAAAAAACATTTTGTTTAGCCAAAAAACCAAGCACAAAAGGGTGTATACTGTATGACTCCGTTTTGGTGAAGTTTCTAAGAGTAGGCAAGATTAAGCTATCACAATTTATATCAGAATACTGTTTTTTTTTTCCCCCTTTGGAAAGGATTGATGGACAGTGAACATGAGGAAAATTTCAAGAGACAAAAATGTTCCATTGTTCAATGAGGTGGTAGTTACATGAGTAAGCATTTGTGAAACCTCATTGAAATGCATGTTCTAAAGCCATGCATTCCATTGTAGGCAAATTATATCTCAGTACATTTGATTTCTTAAAAAAGGCAAATGTACCTATCTCCAGAGAATATTTATTTAGGATTTTGGTATTCATTTGTCCAGAATTACATATTAATATTTATTCAATTGCCTCTTTTGTCCCTGATTATCTGTAAATCTTGTGTGACATGAAAAGAACATGAATTACACTTGGAAAGACTGTGAAGTGGGAAGAAAACTCTGTGTGAGCATTTTGTATCTGGCACTCTATTACTGTGTTTTTACATCTATTCTATGTTGGGGAACCCTAAGGTTTTTTTGGAAACAGAGCCCTAATATTTTCAGAGCACAGAGTCCTCCATTCCTGATGTCTTATTGTCCCCCATGCAGTTCTGCACATGGCTTCCAATGTCAGCTATGGTGTGGTAGGAGGAAGCGTGCTGCTATTGGGTTTATCCTCTCAATCATCTAAATTTGTGAATCAAGAATTTGGATGACCAACTGACTTGGATATTATACAGGAAGATGATTCTTTCTCCCCAGCTAATGCAATTTCTGTCCTTTGCAGGTGGGAGCAGGGAGCCATAATGAACACTGTCGATCAAAGCAACTTTAGAGTTTCTATCATTCTATGGCTCAGCCCAGTCCAAAGTCCTCTGGGATGAACTATTACTTCCACTTTCAAAGTTAGTAGCAGTGCTGGAGGCAGGCTGAGACTTTCTCATTAAACCCATTCCAGAAGAGGCATTCAAATACCCATTCTTCTTGGCAGCATTATTTGTCCTCCTTACTAAGAATGTTCTCCTAATCGAGGAATGGGTTAGAAACCTGCCGTTTTTATCGCCTGCAGCCACACCCTTGGATGCTGACCACGAGAACAACCAGGTGCACGTTGTGTCTGGAGCCAGATCTTGTAGGTGCACTAAGGAGACCCGGAGCTTGGTCCAGAAACCCCCTTGGTTCAACCTGGATGGTGAGAAAAACATGTGGGGATGTGCAGGTGTGTCTGTGGGACATGTGGGTCCTGAGAAAAGAAGGGCTTGAGCTCTGGGCTCATGTGGTGAGAAAACTCCCTTCCCTTTCAGGAATTAAGCTACAAGAGTATTTGTGGTCAAAATAAATTAATATATGAATGAATGAATGAATGAACAAGTGAATGGAGGGGAGAAATAGTTTGACTGAGGAAAGTGGATGAATTTTGAGTCTGACTTCATTTCTCAACGTTGAACTCAAGGTTTTCAATTTCAAGAGAGCCCTGGTGAGGTGGTGAATCCATAGATAAGCAGGCAAGCCCACAGGACACAAGAGAACGGTTTACCGTTTCCTACACCTGCTGGGGAAACGGTTTTCAGAAAAACAAAAGAGGGAAGGAAAAAAAAAAAAACAAAACCCCATGGGAACGGTTGGGAGTTGGTGGTGTTTGTCTCAAGGTCTGTAAGGGAAAACAGCCAAAATCCTGTGTATAAAAGTAAGTCTTTGCACATGGAATTTGTTTTCTTTCCTTCTGAGAACTTTCACTCGGATGGCTTCTCACCACCTTCTCAGCATCCTCAGAATGAATGTTTTGTGCTTCCAGCATGCTCCATGTTCTGCTCTGAAGAAGATGGCAGGTTTTCCTGGCCTCTTTCCTGCTGGTGTTCTCCCCGCTCTCCTTCTCTGGGTGTCCATGTGGGGCTCCCCAGGTCAGTGTTTTCCCTCATACCTTTCATTTGTTGGTTTGTTTTCAGTGGCTCTTCTTATACAGTAGGTCCACCAGTCCCAACTCTGCTCCCTCTCAAAGGCAGTTATATCTGGGAAAATTATGGCTCTGTCTGCTGCCAACAGAAGGCTTGACGAGTCAGGTGAAGGGTGGGAGCGATCTCCTTCACATCAACATCCTTTGAGCAGACCTCATAAAAATCACAGCTATAATATTTATCTAAATCTTTACTGAATGTGAGTGATCTTAGTGATCTGTTTAAATTTGATGTAACTGTTTGTTAAAATATACTTTGTAATGTTTACACTGCCACAAAAACCCAAATTTGAAAACAAAGAATTTGGACTCAGGATCCCTGAGCTGGTTATGATCTTGGACAAACCGTTTATTCTTTCTGGGACATGAATCTGTCTTTCATAAAGTAAAAGGGGCCCCTCAAGTTGAAATTTTCAGACTCCAGGTTTGAAGATAACCAGCCATGAGGTCTCAATAATGACATTTTCTGATACTGTCTCTTTAACTGGATATCAAAAAACACAAATAAGAAAAATACATTTGGGTCTCACATTAAGAAATGCAGGTGGGTCTACCATCTCATCTCCTCCCCTACTGCTTCCCCTAATCTGTCTCTGATTTTCATGCAGCGTCTGGGTTTTCTGTGATGGGACCAGCTCAGCCCATCAAGGTCTCACTAGGAGCAGATGCCACTCTGCCCTGCCAGTTGTCCTCCGAGCAGAGTGCAGCCCACATGCAGATCCGGTGGTACCGAACCCAGCTCTCCCCAGCGGTGCTCGTGTACCAGGATGGGCAGGAACAAGACGGGGAGCATATGCTGGAGTACCGTGGTAGGACAGAGTTGGTGGAAGACTCCATCGGAAGAGGGGCTGTGGCCCTGCTGATCCAACACGTTCGTGCCTCTGATGATGGCCAGTATTGGTGTCATTTTAATGATGGTCACATCTCCCGGGAAGCTGTTGTGGAGCTGCATGTGATAGGTATGTTAACTTAGCATACCTATGTTGAGAACATTTGGATCCCTAGACTGGTATTTCTCAGGATCTTCCATATGTTGCCTTGCAGAATGTCAGCTTCCTAAACTGTACAATGAGGACAGAATCACATGCTCTGCTTTTAAACACCAAAGGAGGCAATCTTCCTGTAGATATTTTGGTATCCAAAAAGATCTCAAAAGTTTATTAATTTGTATTAATTCAGATAGGTACTGGCACCTTCAAATATTTTTTTACCCAGTCAGAAGACAGCTTGTAGAATTAAACTCACCTTTTCTTTGATTGTCCCCATGCTTTTTTCTTCTTGGAATGACCCCAAAGCTCTCTCAGTCCTAGTACAGTGCAAAAGCATTAAGTTGATTTCAGAATCAACTTAATATTGATTTCAGAATCAGAGGTAAGCCTAATGCTGACTGTGAGCAGTTTTGAACTCTGAACTTCAGTTTACTTAGCCTGCTGCTGCTGCTGCTGCTAAGTCGCTTCAGTCCTGTCTGACTCTGTGCGACCCCATAGATGGCAGCCCACCAGGCTCCCCTGTCCCTGGGATTCTCCAGGCAAGAACACTGGAGTGGGTTGCCATTTCCTTCTCCAATGCATGAAAGTGAAAAGTGAAAGTGAAGTCGCTCAGTCATGTCCAACTCTTGGCGACCCCATGAACTGCAGCCGATTAGACTCCTCGATCCATGGGATTTTCCAGGCAAGAGTACTGGAGTGGGATGCCATTGCCTTCTTCAACTTATCAGCCTAGTGATGGACAATTAGACCTTCAGCCTGAGGGACTCCTGAGCCCCAAGGGACCACAGGCCTCAGGGACATGTTTTCTTTCCTCAGGCTTGGGCTCTGCCCCTCACGTTCGCATGATGGGGCCTGAGGATCACGGGATCCAAGTTCTGTGCTCCTCAGGTGGCTGGTTCCCCAAACCCAGGGTGCAGTGGAGTGACACGGCAGGAGAGAAGCTACTATCCCTCTCTGAATATCAGACTCAAGATGGAGATGGGCTCTTCCATGTAGAGGCATCTCTTGTGGTCACAGACAGCTCTCTTGGCAATGTGACCTGCTCTATCCAGAACCCTGTCTCTGGCCAGGAGAAAGCGTCAGCCATCTTCCTTCCAGGTCAGTCAGGCACAAACCCCGAGGCAGAGCTGGGTGTCTTCCAGGCAGGGAGGAGTGAAGGGCTGAAGGGAGCCTTGGAGAGAGGGCGGGGCTTCCTCCAGGTTGGTCTCTCACTGTGTCTCCACTTGCCTGTGTCAGAGCCCTTCTTCCCCAGAACGTCTCCATGGAAGATAGCCCTGGCTGGGACACTCCCTGTGCTGGTACTTCTCCTCATCGGGATCAGCTACATTGGCTGGAAAGAACATAAAGCCAAAAATGGAGAAGTAGAGAAAAAGAAGAAAGCATCTCATGAAAGAGACAAGGTGGCGAGAGAAAAGGAAGAGGCACATTCATTAAAAAGTAAATCGGGCAGCAAGTCAAATCAGAGGTTCCTGGAAAAGCTGCAGATGCTGTGTGTGCAGGGTAGATGGGGAAATAAAAAATTGTTGAAGAATCCTGAGGAAAACACAGGGTGCCAAGAATTCCACAGAACTGGGAGTTCTATGCAAAGGAGAAAACCACATGGGAAGTTAGGAGATCTGTGGGCAGTGGTCATAAGCCTCCAATCCACACCATGCCCTTTCAAGCCTCTGTACCCCAACCTGTTTCTCTTTGCAGAAATGTCTTCCTTTATCGTCTCTTCCTTTTTATCCTTCAAGAATAAGCTCCAGAAACACCTAAGAAATCGAACTCCCGGGAAGCATGGACTTGCCTTCCTGTGTGACCCCAGTATTCTTCCCACATAACTTTTCTTAGAGCTTGCCGTTTTATATTTGACAAAGATATTCGTTAATCTTTCTCACCTGCTTAATGATGGGCTCCTTAAGAGAAGGTCAAATTGAGTTCACTTAGCTACTCACTGGGCTCAGGAGCAACTAAAACTCAATTTGATGGATTTTCTATCTCTTTCTCTTTCAGGGAAGCTTGAGGAAGATCTCGGTGAGTCTTACCTCTTCTCATGCCCTGTATAGAATTTTTACCCCTTTTCACACCTGTTCTGGGTCTCTCACTGAATGTTGTTTCTTTCAGAACAACGAAAGGCATTATACAATAAAGGTAAGCAACTCAGTCATGTCAATTGATGCCCTGACGTCCAACAAGTTCTCAGTTCCCTATTCTCAGAGAAAAGACTAAAGGATTCATGATGATTAGTGGAAGAGAAATTATGGAAAGGAAGACAAATTTGAGGTTGCAGATTAATGTCTCATCTTGTCTTTCCTGTATTTGTTCTGTTTTAGACTGGAAGAAGGCCCTGATATATCCTGGTATGTAAACCTCTGGTCCTCGTCTTGCCAAATGCCTCTGGTATTCTGAGCATAATAAGCAGAGTGATAAATATAAACACACATACACACACTTGAAAGTTGTGAAATTTTTATTTGGTATCACTCTGTAGTATTTTGTATTTGGAGACTCAAATAACCAATTGTTTTCCAGAGCTGATAATGAAGGAGAAATAACTGCTGACTAGTCAATTCCACTACATGACTGGGGTAGGACACAGCATGAATGTGAATTGTTAGCCCTTCCCCTATGGAGAAGAGAAAGATGGAACTCAGGGTGACTTTGAGGAGATCTGGGAAGAATAAAGAATATATTATGTCAGCATTTTTACTCTGCAAAAAAAGTTTAAAAGATCAGAAAATATATTTTATATTCAGAAAAGTATATTAACTATGATTTTACTTATTTTACCTATTTGAAATAAAGTAAAATTCAATATATAGGGAGAAGGTTTATGTATGAAAAAGTTGAAAAACAGTTTTTCAAAATATTTTAATATCTTCTGCATAAATATGTTTATCTGGAGGTAGGGGGAATTGGCTATTTTTATACCTTCCACTCCAGTGTTCTTGCCTGGAGAATCCCAGGGATGGCAGAGCCTGGTGGGCTACCGTCTATGGGGTCGCACAGAGTCGGACACGACTGAAGCGACTTAGCAGCAGCAGCAGCATACCTTCTGAAATCTGAGTCTACATATTCTGTAGGCTTATAACTCATTTGTTTCTGTTTGTGTGTGTGTGGAATATGGTATTGGATCTCAAAAACACACTAGGGCATTCCTTGAATATATATCTATGCAAGTTTTATATGCCAGGCATGCTAGATATTGGTGGCACAAGTTATTATCTCTGACCTTGTGGAACTTAAAGTCCACTGGGGGAAGGAAATCAGGAACAGGCAACTACACACAGCCTGATGAGTGCTCTGATAAGAGAAGGTCAGAGGAACTCCTCCCAAGGATTAAAGCTGATTAAGCAGTTTTGTTAAGAGTTTTCTTTTATGAGATACTGAGAAATGTTTCTGTGTTTCTAAAGGAGTGAACAAAGTACTAAGGGCAACTTTTGACACTTTTAATTCCAAATCTGTCAATTACAACTGGGAAGTTGGGTTATTTTATATTTCTTGACCTCAGTGTCTTTATCTCTTTAAATGAAGAGACTGGAATACATGATCTCTGATGTCCTCCTTGACTCATACATTTATAGATTCCATGTATCTGAGTGCTACACTTCTGATGGGAGGGCAGTTTAGTGAGAAACCACAGAGCTGCTCCAGCCAAGAATTATGGATGGGTCCTTATCTACCTATTGTCTCAAGATTCAGTGAGAAAACCCAATCTTCAAATAAAATCACAAGGCCTGTTATAAGAGAATTGGCTACAGGCATAAGCAGATGCAATTCTTTTTCCCACTAGGAATCTGTCTCTGGAGAAAAATACAAGCTATCCGATTACAATCTGGGTCAAAGTAATAAGGGCTCATTTAAATGCTTTGGTCATAAACTTAAACTCTAAGGAGATCATAGGCCAGAAAAACTGTAAATAGATGGAGGGGTTTAGAGGAGGAATAGAATAGAATTAAATTAAAAATATGTTTTATAGTTATCATCATCAATGAGGAGGCCCACAGAGGTCTGGAGAGCACAGTAGAGTGGCATGTAGAGGATCAGACCCTACTCCTGGGGTCTCCAAATGTGGCTTCAGTTGGAGAACAGCCCCAGCTACTGGCTGAATTATGTGATGGTTTCTAATCTGAGAGCACAGAAAGAATACTACTTGTCCTGTAGTTTCTGGACACTACCAGAGTTTGAGGAGTTTTGAGGAGGAAGGGAATGTCACCACGAGAAGGTGATGAGTCAGGAAAGTCATCTTATCTCCTTTTCATCCCCTGGGTATACTTTGGTCTGGTTTCAGTTCATGTTGCTCTTTTTCAGACTGGAGGAAGGAACAGTTTGAACGTGGTAAGTGGTTCTTTATTTATCTTTTTGACCCCCTTCTAACCTGCCCTCTGAGATCTCCTCTGAGACCCTGCTTATCCTTCCTAACATCCTCTCCTAGTTGAAGAGACAGGCACTACTGTTCTGGTAAAGAGAAGGAGGACATGAAAAGCATTCAATGTTAGCCTGAACTGACAACTGCTGCTAGGATTAGCTACTCTGGTCGTGCCTCCCCTTTCAAATGCTGACAAAGCTTCCCTGTCTGTGGGGTCCACTTGGTTCTGAAACAGAAATTAACATAGCCCCTCAGCTGAGGAGACCCCACACTAAGTAAAAAGGGCTCAAAATAGCAATTCGGCTGTTCTTTGTAGAGAGGTCAGCTCACAGGGAGCCTGTGACTGAGGAAAATAGGACTAATTTGCAGAGAACATGGCAGGAACACCGTTCTTCAGTAAACATTTCAAGATCCTGCACACACTGGCACTTTGTCAAAACACTGACCATGGCAAAGATAAGACAAGTAGCATAGAATGGGTAGCAAGAATAAGTAGCAAGAGAACACATCAAACCCTCCTCCCGCCCAGCTCCACCTCCCCCAACACACACACCTTCAGAGGAGAGGTGTTCTTTTCACCACTCCTTACACATTTGCTCTGTTTTGTTAAAGTTTCCCCTGTACAACAGTTTTCTGAAATATACAGTCTTGGCTTTATCCTTTCCTTTTTATTTCTTCCAGTTCTTGTGATTGAAAATCATGAAAATGTTCATCAGAACAATTCTGACTTCAGAAAGGAACCTCAGGCAGTATTATGTAAAGAGCAAGGAGGTGGCAACCTTCTCAAACTTGATCAGAAAGGATTCACTAAGGGGAGACATTACTGGGAGGTGGACATTGAGGACACTGATGAATGGACTCTAGGCATTTATGAGGAGCCCACAGAGAAGAGTGAGCTACTCAGTGATCCACAGAAGATGAAGTTCAACGTCTTAGAGAAGAAGGGATGTGAATACAGGGCTCTCACTTGTTCTCGCCAAGGCATTTTCCACAAAGAGTCTCTCCCGATTGAAAAGTGTCCACTAAAGATTGTGATTTTCTTGGATTATGAGGATAGTGACATTTCTTTCTATAACATGACTGATGAAACCCACATCTTCTCCTTCACCCACGCCAACTTCTCTGGGTCAGTCTATCCTTACTTCAGACTGAAATCCATGGAGTTCTCCCCATCTGCATGATACTGAGTGACTTAGAATAAGAACCTATAAGTTGTGAAGATAGTAGCCCATTTTTTGTAAACCCAAGGATTCCAGTCTTGACGGGTGTCCTCAGGACCACGGATTATGAGGCCTCTTGATTTAAGTCTCCATGAATCTGCATTACCAAAGTTTCCAGCCACATCAAGCAGTGTTTCTCAAATAATTTGCAGAGAAGAATCTTTTCCACATCTTGTGGTTGTTGTAAATATTTTTTGCATTGTATATTATATATCACAGACATACTTTTCTGAATAAACTACTGGAAATGATGAAGTGAGTACAAAGACATGTGATTGGAAATTTTATTATTAAATATCATATACCTAACATTTTCTATCAATTCACTCCAAATGTTGTAATACTTTATTTCTATATTTGTTTCATGAAGAATTAGTAAGAAACAGTTTACAAATATGCACTGATCTATGGATCACACTTTTGGGGCTTCCCAGGTGGCACTAGTGGTAAAGAATCCATCTGTAATGCAGGATTTTCAGGAGATGTGGGTTTGACCCCTAAGTCAGGAAGACCCCTGGAGGAGGGCATGGCAACCCTCTCCAGTATCCTTACCCAGAGAATCCCATGGACAGAGGAGTCTGGCAGGCTACCATCCATGGGGGTCACAAAAAGCTGGCCATGACTGAAGTGACTTATCATACATGCACACATGGATCACACTTTAGTAGCACTGCTTAAACAAAAATTAGATGCACAACAGCACTGAATAAAAATGGCAGAAGAGTTTTATTTTCAATTGTTGAAGGAGAAAAGTTAAACTATAATTTGATGAGCAGCTAAACTGTATCTTAAATGCAAGGATAATTTGATAAAGAAAAAATAAATATCAATCACAATCCAGTTCTAACAAATGAGATGATGGCAATATGAGGTCTGGGGAAACCAGAGTCAAATGAGAGCACATCGAGGTATAAACAGTGAAGGGAAAGTAAACATCTACAGGCAAAAGAATGAAGCTGCCCTCTATCTCACATCATATGTGGAGCATTAACTCAAGATGGATTATAGATCTAAATGTAAGCATAGGTATAAATCTTGGGTTAGGCGCTTGGTTTAGGTTTCTTAGTTATGATACCAAAAGTGCAACCAAACAAAGAAAAACATAAATTTGACTTTGTTCAAAGTTTTGTGCACCAAAAGACACTATCAAAAAGTGAAGAGGCAACTCATAGAAAGAGAGAAAATATTTACAAATTATTCATCAGAGTTTAGTATGAACAATATATAAAGAATTTGTAATACTAAATAATAAAAAGAAAAGCAATTCAAGTTTTTAAATGAACAAATGATTTGAACAGATATTTCTCTGAAGAAGACGTGCAAATGGTCAACAAACACCTGAAAAAATGTGCAGCACAATTAGTTACTTGGGAAATGTAAACCACAATATGGGCTTCTCAGGTGGCTCAGCCGGTAAAGAATTTGCCTGCAATGCAGGAGACCTGCGCTGGATCCCTGGGTTGGGAAGATCCCCTGGAGAAGGGAAGAGCTCCCCACTCCAGCATTCTGGCCTGGAGAACTCCATGGACTATAGAATCCATGGGGTTGCAAAGAGTCAGACACATCATGCCCTCTAAGACGGATATTCTATGTCCTCCCTACATTCCCCCCTCACCAAGTGGAAAATAACAAGTGTTGGAAAGAATGTGGAGAAATGTAAAACAACACAGTCACTGTGGAAAACAGTTTAGAAGTTTCTCAATAAGTTAAATGTAGAATTACCATTGTTGTTGTTCAGTCGCCCAGTTTTTTTTTGGACTCTGTAACCCCATGGACTACAGCACACCAGCCCTTCTGGTCCTTCACCATCTCCTGGACTTTGCCCAAGTTCATGTTCATTGCATCAGTGATGCTGTCCAGCCATCTCATCTTTTGACACCCTCTTCTCCTTCTGCCCTCAATTTTTCCCAGCACCAGGGACTTTTCCAATGAGTCATCATTTCCCATCAGATGACCAAAATACTAGCGCTTCAGCTTCAGCATCAGTCCTTCCAGTGAATATTCAGGGTTGATCTCCCTTAAGATTGACTGGTTTGATCTCCTTGCTGTCCAAGGGACTTTCAGGAGTCTTCTCCAGCCCACAGTTCAAAGGTATCAATTCTTTGGCATTCTGCCTTCTTTACAGCCCAGCTCTCACAATCGTACATGACCACTGGGAAGACCATAGCCTTAACTATACACACCTTTGTCAGCAGAGTAGTATCTCTGCTTTTCAATGCACCATCTAGGTTCATCATCGCTTTCCTGACAAGAAGCAATTGTCTTCTGATTTCACGACTGCAGTCACCATTCACAGTGATTTTGGAGCTTCCAAGAAGAGGAAATCTGTTACTACTTTTGCTTTTCCCCCTACCATTTGCCGTGCAGTAATAGGGATAGATGCCATGATCTTAGTTTTTTTAATATTTAATTCTTAAGCCAGCTCTTTCACTCTCCTTCTTCACCCTCATCAAGAGGCTCTTTAGTTCCTCTTCACTTTTTGCCATTAGAGTGATGTCATCTGCGTATCTGAGGTTGTTGATGTTTCTCCCATCTGTCTTGATTCCAGCTTGTAACTCATCCAATCCAGCATTTCTCATGATGTCCTCAGCGAATTGGTTTAACAAGCAAGGTAACAGCTGAAGGCCCTATTGTACTCCTTTCTCCACCTTGAACCAATCAATTGTTCCATACAGGTTTCTAACTATTGCTTCTTGACCTGCATACAGGTTTCTCAGGAGACAAGTAAGATGGTCTGGTATTCCTATCTCTTTAAGAGCTTTCCAAAAAAAAAAAAAAAGAGCTTTCCACAGTTTGTAATGATCCACATAGTTAAAGGTTTAGCATAGTTGATGAAACAGAGATAGATGTTTTTCTGAAATTTCCTTTCTTTCTCTAGAATACAGTGAATGTTGGCAATTTGATCTGTAGTTCCCCTTCCTTTTCTGAACCAACCTTGGACATCTGGAAGTTCTTGGTTCCCATAATGCTGAAGCCTAGCATGCAAGATTTTAAGCATGACCTTACTAGTATGGGAGATGAGTGCAATTGTCTGGTGGTTAGTATATTCTTTGATACTACCCTTCTTGGCAATTGGGATGAGGATTGATCTTTTTCAGTCCTGTGACCACTCCTGGATCTTCCAGATTTGCTGACATAATGAATGCAAAACCTTGATGGCATCCTCCTTTAGGGATGTGGATAGTTCTGCTGGAATTTCATTGCATCCACTAGCTTTATTGGCAGGAGTGCTGCTTAAAACCTACTGGACTTCACATTCTAGAATGTCTGGCTACTACACTATCATAGTAATTCAGTTCATTTTTTATACAGTTCTTCCTTGTAATCTTTCCATCTCTTCTTGATCTCTTCAGCATCTAGTAGGCCTTCACCATTTTTATGCTTTATTGTGCCCATCTTTGGGTGGAATGCTCCCTTAATGTTTCCAATTTTCCTGAAGAGATCTCTAGTCTTTCCCTTTTTGTTGTTTTCTTCTCTTATTAAGCACTGTTCATTGAAGAAGGACTCGTTATCTCTTCTAGCTATTCTTTGAAACTCTGCATTTAATTGGATGTACCTTTCCCACTCTCCCTTGCTTTTCCTTTCTTTTCATTCTTCTGCTTTTTGTAAAGCTTCCTCAGATAATCACTTTGGCTTCTTGCTTTTCTTTTCTTGGGAGGGTGCTTTTGTTCACTGCCTCCTGTACAGTGTTACAGACCTCTGTCCATAGTTCTTCTGGCACACTGTTAACTAGATCTAGTTCCTTGAGTCTGTTCATTACCTCTACTGTGAATTCATATGGGATTTAAGTCATACCTGGCTGGCCTAGTGTTTTTCCCAGTTTTCTTTAGATGAACCCCGAATTTTGCTATGAGAAGCTGATGATCTGAACCATAGTAAGCTCCAGGTCTTGTTTTTGCTGACTGTGTACAGCTTCTCCATCTTTGGCTACAAAGAATGTAATCAATTTGATTTCAGTATTGACCATTTCATGCAAAGATGGGCTCGATAAAGGACAGAAATGGTATGGACCTAATAGAAGCAGAAGATATTAAGAAGAGGTGGCAAGAATACACAGAAGAACTGTACAAAAAAGATCTTAATGACCCAGATAATCCCGATGGTGTTGTCACTCACCTAGAGCCAGACATCCTGGAATGTGAAGTCAAGTGGGCCTTAGAAACCATCACTACGAACAAAGCTAGTGGAGGTGATGG